>NW_028277663.1:0-97031 GCF_059751315.1 Micrasema longulum
CCGTGACGTCACGGGTTATCGTTGGTGAGTCGAGCTGAGATTAAAAAAGATAATGTACGTATAAAAACACGCTAAACACGCCTTCCCGGAAGCCGGAAATCTATCACAACAAATAATTAATGGGATATTTTAAGCAGCTGTTGATCAGAACCCATTTATTTTTATTAAAAACAATTTTATTAATTTTTGCACGCGTTTTCGAGAAACTTCATCGAACAATTGAGTGCTTTGATTTTCACCGCGCGTAAGAAATATTTTTTTATACGCGATTTCCCGTAGTATCTAACTTCCTCCTTATTTATCAGTAAGATGACAAGAAAAAGACGCCGACGTTGAAAACTCTGAGAAATATGACATAAACAAAGATCTAACTATGTTGTCTAAATGGACAAACACAAACTTACTTTACACCTAATGAAAAAAAATATATATTACCCATTTTGAATCTAGAAAAAAATGATAAAAGACTCGTTAAAATTGGACATGTTAAATACTTAGGCCTTACAATAAATAGACAATTGACATGCACCAATTCATTACAATAATTCAACTAGTAAAGTGGCCACATGATATATCCTTTTTTCAAAATCAAAAACTTTGTCACAAAATCGGAAATAAAACCGAATGTATGAAGCCTATGTTAAAACTTAAATGTGTTCTATGCAATTCCTATGGAGAACAGGAAACCAAAATAACAAAAACAGATTACAAAGACAGAAAATGAAAATATTAAAGTTAGTCTCCTCCTTATTTTTCAATTTACTCGTATGCATTTTAGTAGAATGCAACCCTGGAAAATCGATGAAAAACACATATATGCTTATTTGCACTCAACTCATTTAAAATGTTATTTATAAACCTTGAGGATGCTAATTAAAATATTTTGCAAAAAACCGCACGTAAATCCATCAAGCAATTTTCGAGTTTTTGCGAGATTAATAACAGCGATTCATTTTTATATATACAGATTCAAAGAATTAAGAATATACTTCTTAAGTCTATGTATAGATTATATATCACGGCGATTAAAATACGAAACATAAAAATGCTTGTTTTTTTTTTGCTGAGTTTGATAGTCTATTAACAAATAATAATTTAAAAAAACTATCGAACTTCCTCATTGTTTTATTTTTAGATCAATTTTTTTATAAATAACAAATATATAAGACTATTACTTATTGGTTTGCCTTTCACAAATTTCACATGAACAGAAAGTAAAAGCTTAGAGTGGGATGCATAAATTCTTAGTAAAACTAATGAAATATTTCAAAATTTTTACTCGGTCCAGATTCCCATTTATTCGGGGAATTTAAGGGTTAACATTTAAGCTCATGAAATTCGGTGAGTACTTGAAATTGAATAAATTGTTTGATCTTTAATTTGAACATCAGTTCTGAAATTCAATTAAAACGCTAGCTCGAAAAACAATAAATTATATTTTCTTGTGGGAAATAATTAGGTGTAAATTTTTTCAATAAACTTTTTTTTTCAGCATTAAAAAAATCGAAGTAGTGGTATTTAAAACGTTAAGCTGCGAACTAAGTTGTTAGATGCGTAAACAAATAATATCATTGAATAAATTAATTTCGTATTTAAAAATTAAGTTTATTTTAATAAACAAGCTCACAATTTAAGAAAGGTAAATTGTTTATTAAAAAATGTTTTGAGTGTGTCTAAATGTTTGTAAATAGGGTGGATTTCATATCAAGGGTGAGAGGGGTAACCAATTGAGATTGAATATGGAAGTACAGGCAAGAAAACATTTATTTTATCCAATTTCACGTAGAGCTGAAGTTCCTCACTAAGCTAAAGTTGAAAAAAAAGTGTTTCGTACTATCAGCGCTATAATTTTTGAAAGTTTTTAAATTTAAAATTTACTCGGCGTGTGACGTCAAAAGTTCTTTTCGGTGAGTTTTGATGATTGTTGAATAAGTTTTTTTTAAAATCGAAAATCTATCGCAAAACTCTGCATTGATTAATTTAAAAGAACTTATGACGCTAGTTAGTACCAAGTTCATTTTTTTAAATTTTTTTATTAAATTTTTTCATACATACATTTTTTTAGAAATTTTAAAGAAATTTCAACATACATGCTTTAATTTTTACCGCGTGCAAGAAAACATTTTCAAATCAAATTTCCCGTAGCACTGAGCTTCCTCGTTGTGTTTTGTAAATTTAATGTTTCCTACATAATGTTGGTTAACAAAGACGTTTGCTAAATTTACAAATAAATTATCATTTTAATGTATGATTAATAACATGAGCAGTTTATAAAGTAAAACAATATAAGCAGTTCATGTAATTAAAAATATAATACAATAAAAAATATAAAACACAATATTGTGAAGCGGTTCCTCGGAGTTTGTCCTTGGAGTTGAAACCCTCACACTACGTAAATTATAATATTATTACGTGAGTGGAGTTGTATACTTATGGAAGTCAATCAATAGTTTGAGTAAACAAATGAAATGGGTGGGTAATAAATAATGTTTGTTTGAAATTTCAGAAACACATATTTTTCTTGAATGGCTGTGCACACCGGAGTTTTAGTTTCGATACTACATATGAAAAGACTAAAACATGGATTGGTAGAGAATGGATGAAAATATAGTGAACGTACTATATGTAAATAGGTTTTTTTTAAAATTGTGTTTATTTGTTAGCCTCTTTGTCCGCCTCGCGGATTAAAGGTCAGCAAATTTACCTACTGTGCAAGACTTTCCGATTAAATTTCCAACATGATTGACATGAAATATTTATTTAAAAAGGTGTTTTCACACTAAAGTCCTTAAATTAAAGCTTGATTAGAATGACAGCTGTCAAACTAATTTTATTAGTGATGGGAAATTACTGATCACTGATCCAATCAATTTTACCAGTTTTTTCATGCAATTATGTAACTCTATTTCCGAAAATTGATATGAAAACGCAAAAACAAGCCTAATATAATATGTTTAACACAATTATTCACCAAAAAATAAGACATTTATCCTTTTTTTATGAACAACATCATATGAATTATTTTTTTATTCGATTAATTAACATTGATTAATTTGTCCCATCTCTAACGTTTTTGCAAAATTATGTAACCTTGTAAGAACGTCTTTAATAATTAGGTTTATTTTAGTTTGTTTTTTGGTTTAAAAGCTGATTTTTTAGTTCATTTCAATTTATGTGTCAAGCATTGTATTAAAAAAAGTTAACACGCCAGATACGAACGATTTTTTTGTATCAATATAAATAACTCCTCAGACGTCACTACAAAGTTATGTCGTCACTTTTTCTGACAAATGTCATTCTAATAAAGCTATATTTTAAGGACTATAGAATATTTCACAGCATTATTTCTATCTCTAGGTCATTTTACAAAAAACGATCGTGATAGGCACTGCATTGGTTCACCAATTGCAGCGTATCTTGATCATTTTTCTTAGATGATAAAACGCACCTATTGGTGCTGGTTGATTTAATATCAACCATGACGGGGTTAGGTTATTGCCACAACCAATTATTTAGCCTATCGCAATTTGAATGTGTTTTTTTGAGTTAAAGTATTAGTTTTTTTATCAGTCTCGTGGTGTAATGGTCAGCGCGTTTGCCTACCATGCGAGAGGTCTCGGGTTCGATTCCCGACATGGTTGATATGAAATATTTATTTAAAAGGGTGTTTTCACACCAGAATTTTTTCAAAGTCCCTGGACCGGTACATGAAGCAGAAGACTGATGATCTTACCTTCATGTAACAAAATGATCAACATACGCTCTGATCTGTTTAATAATGCAGTTTTCTGTGCATCATTAGATACGAAAAGAGAATAATGATGATGATGAATAATAAAAATAATTAAAAAAATATTTGACTAGATTTTACGTTTTTGCCTTCCAAAGTACTATTATTAGACTAAATACTAATTGCTACTACTGTAACTACTACCATCACGACATTTCTCTGTAAGGGTAGACAGAGAGAATGAACCGCCACACACGTCTATCCTGGCATACATATCTAGCTTCTTCCACATTAATACATCTTGTCATACATGCTCTTCGGTTCTGCCGGCTTTTAACATGCTGAGATTTTGGTTTGAATGATTATACCACGTCTTCCTCGGTCATCCTCGTCTCACATTACCGTTTATTTTATACATATTTGTTTTACCATTTTTTCGTCATGCATTTTTTCTACATGATCAAACCATCTCAGAGACCGTTTCCTTATTTTTATCAATTATACCTGACTCAGATTTACACTCTCGCCTGATTTCATTATTCGTAACCCTGTCATACATTGATTTTCCATACGTTCGTCTAAGAGAGCGCCTTTCGACTAAAACTAAATTTAGACTAAATACCAATGATAAAATAAAGCTTAATTGTGCTAAATCAGATGAAGAAATATATAAATGTCGATAGTTGTTTAATAATAAAATCATGGGCCAGAAATAAAACCGTACGTACAAACTTTTTTGAAACCGCCTAACAGAATTTTTAAAAAAACATTTATTATGCGTCACAGAGAAGGTAGTTTAGAGGCCAGCTTATTAGCTGACATATTGTATTTACATATTTGTAAATACAATGTGTAAATACTATTCATATTCGCGAGATTATTAGCGTCATAATTATTGGATATATGCAATCGTATTGAAAGCTTATAGTTTGGGTACTAATTATTGACAATCCAGATTACATAATGGCTGTACCAATAACGTCAATGGACTGAAATAGACGTATTGATTTGTATGTGTGTATACTAGAGTAGGCCGATGATGTATGAAGTTTTTTTTTTTAGACATTAAAGTGAAAGGGGTTCAAAAAGTTGCATTTCGGATCACATTGAGCGTAAAAAATATTTTTAAAAAAAAATCCATACTAGTTTTGGCCCGCAACCAAGGTTTAAAGTTTATAACTGTCCGAACATTTTGTCAATTATTAATTCTGTTAAAATTATTTTTTTGGTAGTAAAGATATGGTTGGCCTCGCGGTGTAATGGTCAACGTGTTTGCGTACCAAGCAAAAGGTCTCGGGTTCGATTCCCGACATAGTTGATATGAAATATTTATTTAAAGGGTGTTTTCATACTAGAATATTTCATAATCCCTGGACTGGTACCTGAAGCGTACGACTGATTATCATACCTTCGTGTAACAAAATGATTAAGATACGCTGTGATTGGTGTACCAATGCAGTGCCCTATGCACAATTAGGTGCGGAAAGGGACTTACTTACACAGATATAATTTAATGACATTACAAATTCAAACACGTTTTAAAACTACCGAAATGCAAAATGTTTACACTCCGCGGAACTGATTCCGTTGAGCGCCTGGCTGCCATATAATATTAGGTGTTCACGTATATTCCATTGTGATGGCAAATACGATAAACAACCATGGTGAGAAATTTTTATTACGTCGCTTATTAGCACGTCGATAGTTATTTGTTATTGAGCTACAGGATTAAGTTAAAAACGGGTAGATTCTTCGCCAGATAAGAATGCCTACGCTAACACACCTTTTACACTGAGGTTACTGTGTTAGCGTAGGCATTCTTACCGGGTGACGACTTTACCAAGTAGTAATTTGTGTTTTATAATTAATTTATATACTTTTGTTTTATTTCATTAAAAAAAAACTGAATATCAATATATAATATATCTATAAATATATATATAACCTTATTATATTAAGATATATTTTTTAAAATGAAATGAAATTTAAAAGAAAATTTAATTTTCTAAATTTTTTGTTACTTACTAGTAAAAAATGTATGACATAATATGAGTTATCAGCGCAGTTAAGCGTGAATTTTTAAAGAAAGCCGAGCTTGATAACTGTATCTATTTCTGTACCTCAGAGGCAGACGGATGCAAATCCAAACGTCAAATGTTCAACAATAGTCTACTTTCTACTTTCTTTAAGTGATTTCTAATAATTCAGAATATTAATTTGTATCTTTAGGAGCTTAATACATTGGTTCTTTCTTTGTGAGTCTTACATTTCTTCAAAATCAACTGACATGGTAATAAACTGGACACGAAAATCGAAATGTCATTTCACCAAATTATGGATTTGCATCCGTCTGCCTCTGAGGTACAGATTTGTGATTAGGAATTTACTAATATTTCTATGAGAAACATAACAAATGTACGAGCGATCAGTCATTCCATTGTATCTTTTTTTGTCGAAATTGACATTCGACTTATTATCAATCTTTTCAAAGTGCATTTTAAAATCTATAAAATATCATTGGAATTTGCTTGAAGCACTTAATAAAAACTAACATAAACATATTATAATAATCCTTTTATGTACAGATGGATTAAAAGTACAACCGCTCAAAAGCTGTTGCTATCGCGTATGAATTAATTTCTAGCTGAGCATAATTTGAGCCCTCGATATAAAAAACAAAGTCTACATTAAAGCGAACACAAAAACTAAGGAGGCGCGGGCGGCAGTCACTCTGTCGGCGCCAGAAGCAACCCTCACGTACCTACGAATTTATAAACAACCCCGAAGACAAGGACGCTCACGAGAACCAAAACAAGGGTAGTTGTGACTTTGGCGAAGGCGTTCAGTCCCGACTCTCCAGGGTCCGGCGGGCGAACGCTCTGACCGGGCGCTGTCCTCCCGCGCTTGCCCGCCAGACCCCGCGCCAAAGCCGGGAAAGCGAGGCTTTGAGTAAATGTCAACTTGTGGAGAGACTCCGATAAGGAATAAGGGCCTACGCTCCCCCTTGCGGCTGCTCTCAATAGCGCGTATTCGAGATCTAAAGCGTCGAATAACGAATATCTCGCAGTCATGGTGGAGCTCCGTCTCCTGTTGTCGTGCGGGGGCCAGTGGTCGTGATGGCGGGTCGGCGCCGCCACGGAAGTCATTGAAGAGTTCGTGGAGGACGTGGGGGAGAGGTCTCGGAGTTCCTCCGCGGAGGTGTGGGCGGGCTGGCGGAAGAGCCTGGCGTGGTCGGGGTGCAGTAGCGCGCAGGATGGGCGGCGGGCGCCCCCCGGACTGCCCAGGGGACCCATGCTGAAGGCCCCGCCCGGAGAAGGTGACGCCTGAATATAAAAACACATTTTAAGTTTTGTTATGACTGAGGAATGGTTGAGTCAAGTAGTGTCAGTACTTGAAACGGACAAATAAAACTATTACATTTATATAGTACGCCGCATAGAACTTATAAAAATTTAAGAAATCATACAATTTGTTTAATGAGTTGGTCGGAAGAAGCTGCGCTGCTTTTTGGCAATAAGTCTGCAAATGTAAGAGAAATTTGAGGAAAATCAAGTAAATAAATAAAAAACAGTATGTTTGAATACTATGCGATTTATTTATTTTTGTACATATATATTTATGTACATATGTACATTTATATTTATGGAATTTTCATTCTTTTTCCATCTTTTGTTTAATTTTATTTAAATAAATTTACATGTACATTTATGTAATTACTAACTACCTGACTCACAGAATTTCAATTTCAATTTATTTATTTTATAAACGTTTATGTACATTACAAAAAAGTTCAATGCATACATAAAACGAAGAAATTAATACTAAAATTTAAATATACAAAAATGGTAAAATACAAATACCCAGCAATTATAGAAAAAAAATGCTATCCTCTCTGAACTTTTTTTCACTAATATGAAAGATGTCAATATCCGAAGAGATACGGTTGAGTAAAGACATTGCTCTTCCTACTGGCATTACCATCGGCAGGTTGGTTCTGCAAGCAGGAAGATAAAACAGCTTAAGCTGTCTATGTCTAAGGTAGTCATTAGGAACATAAAGAAAAATATTCTCCGTTACACCTATGTTGATCGTAATACCACGGATCAACCGGAAAAAATACATAAGCAAGTATGCATTTCTTCTTTTCTCCAAACTATTGTAGCCAAGCATTCCCAGTATGAAGTCAGACGGGTACAACCACGGATAGGAATAAGAATAGGGTGTATTACTTATAAACTTTTAAATTCCCTTGTTATCCAGGCACAGATTCAGCAAACAATGTCAAATGAATGGATAAAAAATAAATAAATAAGTTTGCTTAAATTCAAAGATATCACAGAGATTACATCATTGTTGATATGTTATGTTTTTTATGTGCAAATATAATAAATGCATGTCAGGCACTGATATAAATTTTTCTGTTTTGAATATATGTTACGTTTACTTTGATTTAAACATTGAATATAGTTTGCCTGTACTTCACTCAAAAAGTAGAAACACATAATATATTTTTTTGCAAATAACAAATTTTAAAACAATTCTTAATTGAGTTGTTAAAAAAATAAGACTGCAGCAGTAAAGATTGATCAAATTTTTTACTTCAAATGATTTATTTCCTTCAGGAAATTTGTTATTCATAACAAATTTAAACTAACTACTTTGTACCCAATTCGGAAGAATAAAAATTTGAACTCCCAAGAACAACCCCGTGATTAATTACTTTGCTTGTGTTTTCAGACTTTAAAAGATCAAAAAGTTGTTTTTTAACTTATTTAAAAAAAATAAATGCGTTTATTCTTATACGGTATTTAAAATATGGTAAGTGTTTATCAGTAAAAAGATTTCTGTTTTTAAGACACTTATCTAATAAATAATATCTAGTGTAGACAGAAGACTCACAATATTTGGTTTTAAGCCAACTTTCAGAAGGTCGTCGAAATATTTTGTTTTTACTCTGTTTATCGTTTATTTTTGTGTTAGAGATAACATTCTAGTTTCAGCAAAACTGAATTGGTAAGTGTCAGAAGGCACGCAAAAAAAATGTTCTCACTATAAATTCTGTTAGCTCTTTTAGCCAAGTGTTTGTTAAAATATAAACGGAATTCATAATTTACTCCCGTAACCCACCAAAATTAAAAAAACGGAGAGTTAAGTTTTGATTACTGATATTCATATTTATGTTCCTATTTTTTTCTGCTTATGTTAGTAGTCTGCATTACACCGTTACATTCAACCGTCCTTACAAATGATATGCAAATCAAGTTTAAAATAAATTTAAATGCAATTAATTTCAGTTAAAACATGTTTAGAGTGTATCTAAATGTTTGTAGACAGGCCGAATTTCCTCTCAAGAGAGTTATTAAGATTTAAATTTGTTGCAATAGAGAAGGAATACATTTTTAGTAGGTAATATGGAAATTTAGGCATTGATAGGGCTTAGCGCCTGTCATTGGCTGATTAATGGTCACTATACACACTGTGCAACATTCACTATTCTACCTATGATTAATCATCATCATCTGTTGACATTTGTTAAGTAAAGGAGCAGAAATCTTTATCATGTAGGTGGGATTCATCCGGCTGAACCAATGAACCTACTAGGCAACGCAGTTTGGAAATATATGTACATTGTTATTATTAGACCACACATAAAAATATGTTTATTTGTCTCCTATTCTAAGATTCAAAATAAAATAAAATAAATAAATAATAGTAGAATAAGGTTGAGAATGCCTAGAAGTAAATTTATACCAGCTTTATAAAATAAATAAAATAATTATTTTGAGACCTCTGAAACATATGCATATATACAAGCAGTCATACTTGCTACCGAGACAGGTGAATGCTCATTCGGTTGTACACAGGAAGTGGGTACTACTGACTTTGCAACAATAATCGATGAACCAGAGATTCATTCAATCTGTTTGTATAATATACTCATATAAAGGTCAATTCATTTTTATTTTTGCTGAATTTGTGTGCCTAATAATGTGTGCCTATGCAAGATTTACAAACCTTTAATGCATCTCTTATTTAATACTTTTCTTCTATACTTTTTCCGTTTTACTATAAATCTTTTATTCATTTTTTACTAAACATTTCTTTTATCGAGTTTAACCATAACAATTAACTATGTTTTCTTTCTATTACATTAAGCTTTGTATTAAACTTTAAATTTGTACAAATTGGCCACAGCAGTAAGTTACAATAAAAAAATAATTAAGCAAGGCCCTTAGTTAAATTAAGTCAAACTTCAGAATCTTATGCTTTTATCAACTTTTATAATCTTTTTTTACTAATCGTGTCGTGCGATAATTACTATTGAATTATCGTAATATCGAATTATATAACCATTAGCTAATCAAAATTTACCGCAAGAAAACTTGTATGTTTAAAAACGAACAGCTGGCTGGTCGTGATTAAATCTAGTTGACTTTATAAAACACCATTATCATCACTTTTTTTATATCTTCTGCATTAGTACACCAAATGCATTGTTTATCGATAAGTTCTTACATCAACTTTGTCCAAATCGCGCGACTATTGTGTAGGTAAATACACGGGATAAAAGCTTCTCTACGTCCGTGAGAGCGTTTGGAATATCATTCCCGTGGGAAACTATAGAATTAACACGGGTTTTTTTCATAAATACGAAAAATATTTAGGCTTCACAACGAAGTATCCAAATTCAGCTCAATTGGTGTGTGCTTATGACAAAGACAGTTTCACAAAAAAAAACAATGAGCTCATTTTTCGATAGACGAAATTTACCGACAAAATAATGTCTTGCCTCTTTGAGAAAATAACTCTCTTTTTGTTGTGTATAGTTAAATGCTATTTATGAACATATATGGTAGTTCTTAATAATGAACTATTATTTATATACCAATTCTAAGGGTTGATTGAATAAAAAACAATAAAAAAAAATAAAAATATGATCAGTCTAACTCTGTATAGCAGTATATAACCATATTAATTTAAAATAAATATTTCATGTCAGCTGCCGTAAATCAAACCCTAGAAGCACGATAGGAAATCACGCTAACTACTTCACCACGAGACGGATTATATCGACTATCGATAAACCTTTCATTAATCAGTCATGGTCGCATGGCAGGTTCAATAAAGTTCAAGAGTTATGAGGGGTTAGATGAAACAGAAAATCAGTCACTATGTTTTCATATTTTTAATCATCATTCTCTTTCCGTACCTAATCGTATTAGGTCACTGCATTGGCACACCAATCGCAGCGTATCTTGATCATTTTTGTCACATAAAGGTAAGATCAGTCTTACGCTTCACATACCAGTCCGGGGACTATGAAATATTCTACTACAGCCAATTAAATAAATATTTTATATCAACCATGTCCGTAATCGAACCCGAGACCTCTTCAATGGCCTACATTTGCGTTAACAATTACTTCACGAGGCCGACAATATTTTTTGTTTTTGACAAACAGTTTTTAAATATGTTTCTTTTTCGGCTACCATTGCAGGAGCCATCTTCAGGGTAAACCGAGTGTTTTGTAGAAAAAAGTATTTGTTTAAGTACTTTCTTTTAAAAGAACAATCGAATATATTCGCAGTTATATATTTTTATGTTTTATCTATTATAAAAAAAAAATTGCAAATGTTTTGGGAAAATACAACTTTTATAAATCTTAAACATTGACTTAAACATTACATAGTTAATCAAATTAATGTTGTGTAAGTGTAACAAATTTTTAATTTAATTTGTTCAAATCTGAATCAATTCCTGTAGATTTAAAAAATATTTTGTTTTTTGTTTGTACTAAAGAAAATAATAGAATTTTTGTGATATTTAGGTTTTTGAAAATAAAAATTGTTAATGTTTTATTTGTATATTTGATTATATATTATAATTAAAAACACAATACACATATATTTATATATATATATATATGTGGTGTAGTGGTTAAGCTCGACTAACATATTGAAGGTTCCGGGTTCGATTCCCGGTGAGAACACAAAAAATGAAAATGATTTTTCTCAAGCCTGTGCTGTAATTCACGACTGTGATTGGGCGTCCTGGTCTGTTGTGGTACAAATAAAATGTAAAGTACGCGTATTTTTTTAGTCTAGTTTTCCTATGGTATTATACTCGTACCATTTTTTAATCTTAATTAGTTGCAATAGTTTTTAAAAAACCTTGCTATATTAGTGTCCATACTTTTTTTACACCACGATGCGTGAACTAAAATTAAAAATATTTGGGAAAAAAATAATTATGATTAATTTTTGTGTAAAAACTACAGACATTCGGGGATTTCTAAGGATTGTGGTAGGTAGCAGTGCTACTTAGGTTGCCGATACAAAAAAATCAGAAATATTTGAATAATTGTGGTCAGGGTAGTTCAAAATAGCCTAGGAGGTGTTAATTTTCGACGGATTTTATATATTTTTTAGTAAGTAAAAAAAAATGTTTTTTTTTTCTTCTTTTTTTTCCTCGAGTAGTCATGAGCAGGTCCACTCGCTGGTGCCCACTTATCGTTGAATTTTGGGACATGTTGTATATGTAGCTTTAGAACAGCTTTTTTTGTCGGTAGGAATAAATTGCCTTTAGGCTATTGCCTTTTATATTACCCACCCTTAAATGTATATGAAGTGTTCAAAAAAAAAAAATATTTGAATGAGCGCCAAGTTTGGGAGGGTTATTTGTTAAAAGTATAATTTTTCATATGAATACATTGCATGTCAACTTTGATATTATAATTATTTCAAGTAGACGTTTTGGAAACGGGTGTTTATTTGTATAACCCTTTTTATAACACTTTGCTAAACCGACTTTAGTCGCGAGATAATAATAATGTTGAGGTTAAAGGCATTTAAATGATGTTGGTTGAGCCATTAACGCTGATATGTCGTCCATTACCCCCAATGTTATTACAGTTAAACTTTATTATAAATAATGAAATAAAAACATGGGTTCGCATAATCTTTTATCTCTACTACTGCACGATCTTATAAAATAATACCTGCTCGTAAATTATAATGTCCGCTACGATATTTTTGATTAGTTTTGTGATAAATCGAATAATGAAAACGCTAATAAATTGTTTATTTATTACCTGACAGCTTATGGATATTTAAAAAAAGTACTAAATCTCGGTTCACTTTAAATCTTAAAATTAACTTTCATGAAATTAAATTAAGATTATTTAGTACTGGACGGTAGGCAGAAGTAATAATAAATGTTACGAAATTCACTATTAGGATGTGTTAAAGCTATCAATTCATTTAGAGAACAAATCTATAAAATTTGCTACTTAGTAATATGGGAAGTTCAGTGCAACCGGAAATTGGATGAAAAATCTTTTCTTACGCGTGGTTAAAACAGACTGTTTGACCGTAGTTATGCAGAAAGCAGCTAGTCCATAATTTTGAAAAAAAATGTATTGGTGTAATCAGGTACAGTAAGGTCAACTCTATGTTGTGCTAACAACAGCCAGGCCGCTTTTATATAAAAACTGTAATAATCACCTTCTGAAAATAGTCAATCACAAAAACAGCATTTCCTAATTTGCAGAAAACATAAACGATGCATTTTCATAGATCATATATTTTTTCATATCTTACGATACTTTAAAAATCATTAACGGGCCAAATACGTAATTAGATTCTTGTTTGTAATATTAAAAAAAACGAATGTATTCATTTTTAATCATTTGTAAAGGTCAAAAACATTCCAACTGTTCCGTAGATTTGATTACTCACGTGCTATTATCTTAGTTTTACTTTTCTATGGCTGGCGGTTTTCTGCATAACTACGTTCGTTTGATTGTATGGAAAAGTTTCTCGAAAGTGCATGAATAAATAAATAAAAATAATTTGGATAAAGATTAACTACTTTGAACGACGTCACTATTTCTCTAAAATTAACAAATGAAAGAGTGTTATGACACATTTCCGGTTACCGAGAAGCCAACCCACTAATCGTGACAACTCACCGTAGACAACATTTGACGTCACGGGCAGAGTAATTTTAAAATCACAAAACTTTAAAAAGTCATAGCGCTGATAATATACATAAAAACGAGACATAAAATTTAAATTTTTAAATATTATCTTATTGTGATAGTGTATTAACAAAAAAAAAACCACTGAATTTTCTTATCTGAGTTTTGGCTCGTAAATGTATAAATAATCAAATACAAAAAATTACAATAAAAATATTTGAAGCGCTTAATTTGAGGTTTTTCATAATATCATTAAAATTAAAATTAAAACACTTTGCTTCAAATCAATTATTATATATTTAATTACTAACTAGTTTCGGAACAATACGAGTTTCCTCAGAGTTTCTTAATTATGCATTTATTTATATATTTAAATATACATATTTAAAATAAATAATAACGCATCGTACATTAAGCACGTGTTAATTCGATACCGGTCGGTAATTAAATATATAATAAATCCGTAAACGAAGTGCTAATTTAAATGAAAAATAGCTTAATAATAAAAATGTTTATAGCAAGCACCACGCGATGAAAAAAACATAATTTTTATTAAGTAATATCAAAATATGAAATTGACGTAAAAAATAGAAGCAAAACCATTTAAAAAATGAGTTAATTTACTCTCACCTGAACTGAATCTATTCCAGAGTCGTTGTGAAATTGAAGATCCGTGTGAATGTTTGGAGACAGCAGAGTCGGCGGTGCGAGGGTCAAGTGCGGCGGGGCCGAGCTGATTTTGGGCGACCCGGGGGATAGGAGTCGTCGGGGCGTCCCCGGGGACAGCGTGAGGTGCGTCGACCCCGCGGGCAGGAGTCGGCGTGGCGACCCCGGAGACAGCGCGAGGTGCGGCGACCCGGGGGGCAGCGCGTGGTTCGGTGACCCCGGGGACAGCACCAGGTGGGGGGCGCGTGAGGTCATCTGCGGCGAGATGGGGCCGAGGCCCACCGACGGCCGCGGCCCTAGGCTCAGCGAAAGGGGCGAGCCGGGGGGCTCCTGGCCGGAACAGCGCCGCTCCGGGGGAAATATGAAGCTCTGGCCGTCGCCTTCACCGCGGGGACTCTGATGAGGGGAGTCTTGTGATGGCCATACCTGGGTTTTGAAAATAAAGCAATCGAGAAAATACATTTACAAAAAATACTGATTTATTTCATGCTGTATTTTTAGAAATAAACGTTGCCCTAATAATAAGTGAATTTAATATATTAAAAGAAACATAACTTTATGTGCTTTTATGTAGAGATTCTTTATGTAGCTTTTTTGAAGCCAGATGTTTATAGTCCATTTTTTACCATTATAACTTATTTGGACTGTTTGGTGTTACTGTAAACTGTGAAATTCGAACTTCTATTAAGAAAATATTTTATTCCACAATGTTTTCAGCATGTCCAAATGTTTTTACAAAGGGTGTATTTCTTTCCTTGGTAGTTATTTAGATTTAAATTTGTTGCAACAGAGAGGGAGAACATTTTTGAGAAGGGAAAATAGAAGTCAAGACATTTACAAGGCTTATTACTGGTTTATGTGGCCACTTTACTTGTTTCTTGTTTTGAAGTGAATTTTTATTAACCCTAATGTCTGAGCACTCTATGACAAACTATACGTTCATAGTTTCTCGGGACTGTGATTGTTTTATGCTTTATACAATATAATAAAATATTGTTAAATAACAAACTTAATTTCTTCAATTAGGACTAAAAAAAAGGGAAAATCTCATCTTCACCATTGTAGCACAAAAAAAACCAACGTGCTGATAGAACACATACTTATTTATAAATCAAGGGAAGAAAGAAAGTTGAAATTTGCTAGGGGACTATTACAATGGAACGTTAACTGAAAAGTTTTATACCAAAATAAATTCCTGAAATATTAATAATATATTTTTTACAAACAAGACAGAATTTTTAAAACACTTGGTTATGTATTATGTAAGGTTTTCTAAATATGAATCTATATTATTTAACTTGAAGTTATTATTATTAAACTGAGATATTTAACCTGTGTTTAAACGGTTAAGAATTTACGCAAAGCTAAATACTATTAAATTGGTATATTATGCACTTGTACGGTCATTGCTTTTCTTTGAAATAATTGGTTGAGGGGGAGCTTTATATGAAACCATTAGAAACTGTTCAAAAATTAATCTTGGAAATAATGCTTCACTTAAATCGCACTTTTTCCTCTTTCCTATTGTTCCAAGAAGCTAAACTTTTTGAAATAAAAGAAATACATTATTTTCAATGTTTAAAATATATATTTAAGAACTAAAATGTATTTACAAATAATTCAAATAGAGTAAGTCAAAGAAGGAATCGTGTGTTAGAAATACCACTTTGTAAAACGAGGCGAGCACAGAGACATGCATATTTTATATGCCCAAAATTTTTTAATATTTTTTTTACTGATAATATTTCATTGATCCCAAACTTTCAAAATTTTCCTTTTTTTAAAAAACACGCACTTTCCTGGATTCAAACTAAAGATATTAATTATTTTTTTTTATTATATGTTTTGTTGCTCTTTAATAATTAGGATTATTTTTACGTTTTTTTTTGTATTTTTTAATTCCTTTTTTAATTACTATAAAATAAAAAAAAGTGCTAAAATCTTTTCTCTTTCTTATATAACAAAAAAATATACTTGTCTATATATTCTAGGACCAAAAATTATAAACATTTCTTGTATACCCACAAACAGGCCATGCCTTTGTGTTTTTTTTTTGTTTAGTATGTTTACTCTCAATACGTATTTCATTGCTAAGTAATTTACCTTTATTTTTTATTACTCTGTTTTACCTTTTATGTTTATTGTAATAAAAACAAAAAAATATATGTTTACTTAACCTTTTTAATATATGCAAAAGCAATTGTCTGCGAGTGAGTTAAAAAATCTTATAATGGAAAAGAATATTCCACTGGCCTTACTATTTTTAAGTCTTGTTAAAATGTACAAGACAAAGCTATTTTACTTGTTGCGGGACAAGAAGATTAATAACGTATTCATTCAATACCTGTAGAAGAGGCAACGAGCAGGTGGGGATCGGGTGGTTGGAGGAATCTCCCTTCTCGTCCCCATCTCGATCCGTCTCCCCCGACGAGTTGCCTCCACTGGGTGTCCTTACTGCCGCCCATAGTCGTTTTAGTCCAACTTCTTTGCGCTTTTCCGATTTCTGTAATTTGATAAAAAATAAACAAGTTTATTCCTGTGAAAAAATACCAATCTACATATTTAATATTTTAAACTCATAAAATACTCATTACAAGTTATATTAAACTTTCCACATTTATATGTATACACATATGTACATATGTATACACATATTACTATAACCTGAAAAAAAACCTCTATATTTGAGTAAATATACGATGAACACGCTCCATTAAATATTATGAAGGCTTAAAAAATGTTTGGACATGTAGAGCAAATGGACAGCGAAAGAACGGCTTAAAGTATTTACAATGCGAATGTTGATGGATGCAGAAAAAGAGAAAGACGGAGAAAGACATAACATGTCCAAATCTAACAAATACTTGAATATGGGCGTGATTAAAGTCGGAATAATCGGCGCGTGTGCAGGAGAAGATGTATGAATGCAGAAGAAGCGAGATCTGTATGCAAAGATAGATAAATGTAGCGTTCTATCTTCTCTGCCTACCCTTACTGGGAAACGGCGTGATGGTTTATTGTTGTGGTTGTAAAATAGTATAAATATATTTTGACGCGAAAGTACGTCCCTCCTCATATTCGAAAACGTTTTAAAGACCGCGGGTTTTTCTATCGGTTTCACTAGTACGATAAAGCAATATTTTTTAGTTAACAAACAAACGAGTTACTCTTGTAGTGGATCTTTCGTTGAAAATAAATTATTGTGATTTAGCACAGTTTCATCGCAAGGTTGCGTGAAGTTTGAATGAAAGATTCACTTAAATTGTTTGGAGATTTAATAGATAATATAATGAATACAGTATATACAACGATGTGATCACATTAAAAACAACACTGAATGAAATTAACTGTGACGCAAAATTTCCATGATGTGGGTATGTTTTAATAAGAGAGAGCAAAACCAAAACTATAATATAATATTGAATTCAAATAACAACTTATGTCATAACTCATAACATAACTCAAAAAAACTCACTGTCTCTAGATAAATATATCATTGGTGTATGAACTGATCATCTGAGCGAATAGGAAGTACGCTTTTTGTATAGCAGCCTCACCGTTATGTTGTCAAATTCCGTCGAAGTTCACGTTAAAATATTTTTCAGTATACGACGTTTCAGGGGATGTTTTCAGCGTTGTCATGTTACGTAAAGTGCTTTTTAAATATCCTAACTTTTCACACGTGAGTAAAAAAATACATTTGAAATATTATCCGCAAATAAACACGAAATGGGAAAAAATTTGTTCAAACGCGAATGAATTTCTGTCGTTTTCGACAATTCACTAAACGACCTCGTCCTAAAAACTCATTTTCGGTTAGGGAATATGGAGTCGGTACAAAAAGGAAGGTCATAACTGGAGTTGAAAGTGTTTATTTATAGACGAATTAAAAAATATGTGAAACTTTTTTATTCCATGTAAAAACATGGGACGTTAAATATTTCTTAAAAATGGTAACTTACGTGTTGTGTATTAATATACGTATACGTACAAGTCAATATTTTGGTGAAAGAATGACAAAACAGCAAAAAAATAGATTTAAAAAAAATAATCTAGTTTGTCGGAAGTAAAAATTTAACAAGAAATTTTTCTAGTGTAAATTTGAGTTACGTAAAAGTATTGGATTACCAAATGTGCTCCTCGCAACGAGATTAGGTTGTAAGCCAGGAAACAGAGCATAACGCTCTATAAAAAGTACCTTATCAGCACCATGCGTAGAAGCTGGTAAAAGGGTACTCGAAGAGGTTTGCTTTCGATTTAAGCTTAGCCGAAATCAAGTGAGGGTTATCACAGGAGCCTTTACAGGGCACTGCAGATTGAACAAACACCTCGCTAGAATAAACCGTCCTAAAACTTCCATATGTAAGTTCTGCAGCGCAGGTGAGGAAACACCAGCACACATTGTATGTGAAGGTAATGATTTACATTACAAAAGAAGATCAATCTCTACCCAATAGCTCGATACTTTAGTTTTATTGGACGGGAAGACACAGTAGCCAGACTATTTCAAAACCTGGGTTTGGAGGGCGAGAACTATTTATAAGAACTCGTCACAATAGATATTCACAAGTCACAGTGACGTCAGGAGCTTGTTTAGCATTGACCCCACCTTAAAGAATAAGAATAAAAAAATATTATGTAAAGGTTGTTTAAATTGACACAAATCCAGATTGAGTAGAATTTCAATGTACCGAGTGCTCTCTACTATGCTCTCAGCATACAAGGCATATATGTTCGATTCTGCTGGGTTAGAGCTCATGTTGGAGAAATCGGAAATGAGAGAGCAGATGAGCTAGCCAAGGCTGCTACAGTCAAAAAAGTGAGGCCGAACTTTGATGAAGTCCCAATAAGCCATGTAAGGTGGTCCCTTTCAAAAGATAAATTAAATGAGTGGAGGAAAATTTATGAAGAAAAAACTGCCAATAAGTGGATCAAGCAACTTTTGAGAAGCACAGACGAGGCCAAAACATTTTGGAAGCATGAAACGCCTACATATGAATTAACTCAGGCTCTCTCGGGACATGGATGCATGAGGGAATATCTGCATCGCTTTGGGCTGCGAGACGATAGTTGCTGTCCATGTGATGGCATCACTGAGCAGACTGTGGAACATCTTCTTGTATACTGTCCAATGTTTGATAGGCCGAGGTGGGAGCTTGAATGCAAAATAAACACTCGGATTGCTGCGACTAATAACCTAGCTGAGCTCCTGAACTGCAATGATACACGAAGAGAGACCGTTCGATTCATTACAGGGATGATCAAGCAGGCTAAGTTATTCAATGGTGGTATCTAGCTCCTTTTGTTTTTTTTTGTGTCCAACTTTTACGATTTTTTTATTTTTTATTATTTGTTAATGTAATATTTCTAGAATTATTCTGTTTATTCTGATTCTGCTTTATTTTTATTATTGTAAGTCTACGGTGAAAAATGTTGAAGTCAACGGAATATAATTTAAAGATAAATGTATTCGATAAAACCTTGCACATAACAAAAGCAAGGTACAAATAATTTGCAACTACAAAAAAAAAAAATAAAAAAAATGTACCGAGTGATTTTTAAAATAATATTAGGGTGGCCTCCGTGGTGTAGTGGTTAAGATGCTTGACTCGTACATTAAAGGTTCCGGGTTCGATTCCCGGTGAACAATTTTGACTATTATTCACCACTGTAATTGGACCTCCTGACCTGTTAAAGTGCAAAAAAAAATATACAGAACGCAAGTTTTTAGATTTGAAATATCATAGACATGAAGGCTGATTTTTCAGTTAGAGTTATTTTAATATATTCTCATTAAATTAAAAAACATCACTGTTTATATCACCTAACGTAACCTAACTAAATTGTAATTGAAAATCAAGTAAATAATGATGCTCTCATTTTGCAAATGGTGTGCGATTTTTTTTTTGTATTATTGGGTCATTTCAGTTCGTCATTAAGTCTTTTCTCTAACGCGAAAACTTTAAAATGGTCTTTTAATGCGTGTAATGATAGGAGTTTTCAAAGTGACTGTAAGGTCATTCGTATCATTGTTTGTAAGAAAATGTGAAAAACCCTTTACGAAAGAGGTTATTTTAAGAAAATCTTCCATTCACTAGACATTTTGTGTTATCATTAGAATATAAGTCTTTGAGATGAAAAAAATTGTAAGAAAATATTGCAACAATATTTAGAGTTTGTACAAATTTTTGTAGTCAAGGACTAGATTCAACTCCCTGGGGAGTTGTTAACATTAACATATTACAACAGAGATAAAGAACATTTTAGAGAAGGTAATCTAATCCGCATAAATAAAAGTTACAGCTTTTTAACTTCACAAACATCAACAGATGAAAGAATTGAAGGAATATAGATGTTCAAATATAGGCAGAATGGTGAATATTACACAGTGTGTAAAGTGGCCACTTAAACCAGCCAGTGACAGGTCATAAGCCCTGTACATGCCTAGACTTCTATATTACCTTCTCTAAAATGTTCTTCATCTCTGTTGTAATATAGAAATTATTGCAATTAAACATCATTCATTTTACAAAGCATGCGTCTTCTAATTAAAGGTAAAATATTTTTTTCAGGATCGTAAAAAACCAACATCTCAACAGAAAAAGGAAATAATTTTGATAGCTATTTATTTCAACGGAGATTTATTAAGTTTAAAAACAATCATCGCCCCTACTCAACACACGATCATATGGAGCTAAGACTTATGCCTCAAAAAAATTATTATAAGCTGTATGTTGTGACGTATGTATTTCATCTTGCCCCGTTTTTAAGTGCCGCGCAAATACTTGCATTTCCAACAATATATTTTGTAGTGTCGGTAAACATCAGCCCGTAATCTGGCAACAAAAATGTTTGAAACGGGTCATTTGTAATGTAAAATACTAGCGGGCCAGACAGACGTTGTCCTGCCCGAACGTTAGCTTACCTTGGAAAATGACATTTCATTGATAAGTAAGTACCTAGGTACTTGTCTGTGATTAAATTCCAAAAACAAATATTAAATTTAAGTAGGTACCTAGGTACTTGTTTATGGTTGAATTCCAAAACATTAAATAAATATTTTTTTCAAATATGGCATTTTTTTGCAAACGTCAAGCTCCGGTCTTCTCACTAACAGAGGGGCGTACTTATGTAGGAATACTATTTGAAAAAATGTATTCCAATTCATTTTTTTTACATCGAAGGTAAAATAATTGTCTGACGCTTCAATTGAACGCAGTTATACAGAAAGAAACCAGCCATAGTAAAGCATTAACTTTGTGGTCAAACATTTTACGTAATGTTATTAAATATTTGTTTATAACCACTTACCGACTTTTCTATGTCTACTGGTTTCGAGACGTACCCGTCTCTTCGTCAGGACACCAATTAAACCAACATGCAAAACCCACTATACACCTTCACCATAGTTGTTGCACAAAAATATAAAACCAACAAAACATATCGTGTTGGTTTTATATTTATATTAATCAGTGCATGTGCTTATTAAAATGCATGCCGTGATGGTTATAAACAAATATTTAATAACATTACGTAAAATGTTTGACCACAAAGTTAATGCTTTACTATGGCTGGTTTCTTTCTGTATAACTGCGTTCAATTGAAGCGTCAGACTGATTACTTTACCTTCCATTCAACAAAAATGAATTGGAATACGCTTCGACTGGGAGGATATTTAGTGGTCTATGCACCACTGCATGCAGATAGGAAAATGATGATGAGGCCTATATTAAGATTTATAAAATAAATTATAATATTAATTCGTAATCATATTTCTAAAAAAAAAAGATGTTGCATGAAAAATTGGAATTAGCTATCTGCACATATCTTCAAAATCAAGTCGTTTTATATGGAAACATTACCAAGCAAATAATAAATAGCTTCAAGCAAAGCTGATAATATTATTACGTGAATTGGATAGTTATTGGCAATACAAATAATGTACCCAAAAATGGGCACTCATCAAAATTGTAATTTTTTGTTATATAGCAAAAATTATTTACCAAATGGTAAAAATAGTTCTAAACATGTAACTAATATTATTTGTGAGGTTATTTTCTATTTTCATTCTCTGAACATACGATTATATTAAGTTTCATGTTTAAGAAATAAATTACGCGTTATTTATAGAAACACTGATTAATCAAAATACTAACTATATCTAAATATTTCAATTAAATATCCATTGACTCAAATAAAAACACTCCAACTGCTACTTAAAGTGATCAACAATTCACTTTTATTAATTTATTTTACACGACTGAATTGTTTAATTATACCAATAGAATTCGGAAGCGCCGACATATCTTTACGAAATATTTTAGCTAACATTTCTATAAATCATTATTTTTCAATCTTTTTCAGCTTCTTTAATTTACAAAAACCAACAAAGGATACATTGCAGAATAGTCTATGTCCAAACATAGGCAGTATAATGAATGTTAAATGTGCGTAAAGTGATCACTCATCACATAAACCTATCACTGATATGTTTAAAGCATCTTCTTTCGTGTCCACTCCAGATAAATGATTTTGTTGATGAATCGTGTTTTCGTTTATTTACATTTGCAAACATATATATGTCACCATCAAATAGTTAAATCAGCCACTCAACTAAGGGGCTAGGCTGTTCGTATAATTCTAGTATTGACCTAAATGGCTAGGCCGTTCACTGAATGAATTGAGAAAACTCAACATTCAACGTGTTGGCTGGTTGTAAGCTACCACTTTAGAAACGGCCAAACCAAAGTATGGGTTAGGTTATGTTTTATATTAAAAACTCATTAAGTTGAATATAATCCACTAAGCTATATTCGGTATTAATTATAAGCTAAATTAAGAATTATTTTAAGTTAAAAAAAAAGAAAACTTTTTTAAATTTTTAAACTCAACCTAAATAACTTTACATAACAAAATAAATTAAAAAATAAAATGATTATTATTGTTGTATTCAAATCAAAAAGCCTACCTTTCGTTTGACGAACGTTTTAGCCGTTCTGTCGACTGTTTTTCACAGGCCTGCGGCGCATTTTTGCCTTTAGGAAGTAAAACTTCAAAATACCACGAATTTCCTCACTCGACACATTCATTTTCAAAATGGAATAACCTTTACACGATTGACCAAAACGAAGCTTTATTTTCATTTTAAATATTTTTTTTAATGTCACTTTACCAACGCAAGCCTATTTGTTAAAATCGGTACAGTGTTGCTAAAGCATATTTGGTTCAACTTTTCCTTGCGACAAAATACGAAACTACTTTTTGAACAACCCAATTTTTTGAGTAATAAAAAAAAGGAACGACCCACGCGTAGACGCTTAAGCCTTTGTGGGATTTTTTTTCTTCATAAGGTTTGTGATGTTTTTTTTTTAAATTTGTATTTTCTTTGTTAGCAATGGTATATTGTAGAAAATTTGTCAAACACTGTACTTCGAAAAAGAATATAACAAATATGTATGCTTTATATATGCATGTAGATATGCATATCTATGTGTGTATATGCATGCGTTCATATATATGGACATAAATAACTCCGTATGTGCATTTGGTATTTTTATTTTTTATAAATAATTACCGACATGGAAAACGTAAACGTCAACAATTATTATTTTCCATCAAGTTTTTTTTGTCACATTTAATGTATGCATCTTTTACTATTTTTTGAAAACTTAACTGAACGCTTTGTGTTTGAAGTTCTTTGTTTTTAATGTTGATTATG
This sequence comes from Micrasema longulum, assembly GCF_059751315.1. NCBI lineage: Eukaryota > Metazoa > Arthropoda > Insecta > Trichoptera > Brachycentridae > Micrasema > Micrasema longulum. The sequence continues at coordinate 24,094 of NW_028277663.1, forward strand.
TATGGCAGTATGTTTTCTGAATAACATTAAAAAAATATATAAAATACATGTTACCTTTATAATAAAAATACGTTAATATTCAAAATATAAAAATAAAAAAATTAATACTAGCAAGTCGATTTTATTAACATAGTTCACATTAATAGGAAAAAAGCTGGAAAATAACATTTCCTTCTTAAAATGATTCTCCATTTCAGTTGAAGTATCTTTCAAGCGAAAGGCTTAAGAACCAAATATAAATATGTTTACGACGAACTTGACATTAAATTTATTGTACCTAAATTAACTCCCATTTTTTGCTCCTAGCCCACTGAGTCGGTAAAAATCGATACTATCGCGTGATGCGGTTCACCCTTGTACGGAGTAATCAAAGGTGGTAGTTTGTGATAAGGGAGGTTTATTGGGGCCACAAAGTGTTAAGGCCGAGACAACTCATAGAGGACACTGCACTTTTATACTTGACCGTTTAAAAATGCAGCCTTTATTGATTATCTGCCAAGAGTACTATTCTAAAAAAATATTTCTAGTACAAATTGTATTGTGTAAACAAATTGTACATTATATATTTACAATAAATATTTGAAGAACAAACTTTATGGTTATTCATTACAATAAAATAATTATCAAAAAAACTTTGTTTTCAAGCACTAATTTATTATTTTTTCAACCGACAGGTTGTCAATGCTACATAAGCTTCTTTATGAAGGTTTACTTTACCAATGAATTATATTATATATTATTTTAAAACTAATAACTAAATATTACATAATTGGTCCATATGGAGCTAATAAATCAAGTCCTTCCACTGTATCTGCAATATTATTCTTTTTGAAAATGAATGTAAATATTTAGGAATGTATTTATAAAGATGTGAATTTTAAGTGAGGTTATCAAATATATAACCTTTGTTGTGGACTCTAGTTAGTACTTTTTACAAGTTATCGTTTATTAGTTAGTCTTTATTATGCCTAAAAGTACAGTGAGAATAGTTTATTTTTCCTTAGTGGAGGCTATAATAAGATATGGTATCAAAGCACGGGGTCACTCAACTATCACAAACATAAAAATGATACAGAGTTAACAATATTCAATCGTTATAAGTTAAATAAATAAAATAAATTATAAAGAGGTTTACAACTTTGTCTTTTTAAATTATCTTATTTATAGATTTGATTTTTATTTTTAGAGGAATAACCCACTAAGCCTCTTTTTCAAAGGCTTGTCAGCAGGTAGGGAAGAGAGGATCTGGAAGGAAGCAATGAAAAATACACCACAACACCCTGACCAATTGAGAAAAAAATCATTCTTGGATTTCTTTCTTGGAACTGGTGGGAATCAAACACGCGATGCCAGTCTCACAGTTGAAATAGATTATGTACTTTTCTTGTTTTTTTAAAACTTAATTTATAAAAAAAGTGGTAGAAATTTAAATCGGCAGGAAATTGCAATAATTTTTTTTTTCTAACAAAATATATTTACAAAAAAAAAATGAAAAACTAGCGTTTATAATCAAATAACAAAAATATTTATAAAAAAATTAATTAACGTGCTATCATATTTATAATATTGAACATCGTAAAGATGTGGTAATGATGCATAGCCAGGTGATAGCTCTACGCTAAACTGATCCCTGGAAATATTTTGCACCAGGACAAATTTGTACCATCGCGTCGCGTCAAGCAAAGGGTTAATGAGGAAAAAAAATCTATCAATGTGAATTTTAGTAACATTTAACCGATCAGTATACGAGGACATAATTAAAACGGGTCTCCAACATTAAAGTACGTCTTAATTTATAATGGTAGCATGCATTTTATAATTTATTGCAATCCATTAAAATGTCTTTCGCTATTAATTGTGAAGGAGATGAACACTCCTTATGTGCATCAGAATTGGGTGCCCTTTATTAAGAGTATAAGACCCTATTGAATCAATACGGTATACACATTTGTAAATAGTATAATGACATAATATCCACTTCATGGATTTGATACTCGACTAGGCGAACAAAGTATTTGGGTATGTCAGTTTTTGTAGAATTTTAAATTTTATACGGGAAAGGTAGATGAAGTTAAGTATAAGACTGTTATTAAAACTTTATTAAAATTAATATATTCTTACATATTACAGCAGAGATGGAGAATATTTTAAATAATCCCACTTCGCCTGTTTATCTGAAAAAGCTCTTCCAACCTTTATCTTAACATGGGTCATTTCTTCGTTCTTGTAACTGGAAAATCTTTTTAATATCCATTCACCGCTTATTTTGATTTGGTTGTAAAGGTGCTAAACTTGCTTTGTTTCTTTGTTGTTCTCAATATGTGTTATTTTCTAAATGCTAATATTATTTATGTCCCGAATTGAGTTGTTGTAACTCCTGGGAATGTAATTCAACGTAGTATACTTGCAAAATACTTTGTGCTGTATAATTTATAAATAAAAATAAATAAAATAAAATAACAAAAATTAAAAAAATCAAAGCTCTTATAATACGATGACGCATAAAATTTGTTTTTTGGTTTAGTTTGATAGCCAAAATAAATTTTAAATTTTTTAAAACTTTTTTAATGGTTTAAAACATTTATGAAATATTGAAACTGCTATTTCCAGAATTGTGGGTTTAAGCCTTTGTCCTCATCACAGTCGATGTAACGGATGATCAAAATACACTGCATGTGATTAACCAATACAGCGCTCTATGCGTTATTAGGTTTGGAAAAGAAAATATGATGAAGACGGCTTTTGAATATTATATTGAATATTTCTATAATGGTGTAATTATACAATTTGCATTTATTATAATTTGAGTAATGGTGATTAAGAATTGCCGACCTACATAAAATGGTGTCGTGTCACTTTAATAAAGAGGGCAGCGGATGTCAAGTTAGTTGAAGGACTGTAAAGAGAATATCTTTTTTGAAATAGGTCAGTTGATGTATAGAAAAGACACCGATTTGTGGTTCAAGAATTTATATTTTTCTCTGGTAAAACAATATTGACGGGACGGCACGGCGTGGCAATAATTGATTGTGTTCAAAGCAACTAATTGCACAATATTTGAGTTTGCCCAAATGTTTGTAGACAAAATATTGGATTTCACCCCCTGGGAGTCATTAAGATTAACAAATTACAACACGGGGAATACCTTAAAGAAGGGAATATAGAAGTCTAGATATTTACAGGACTTATGACCTGTCATTGGCTGGTTTAAATAGCCACTTTACCCACTGTGCAACCTTCACAATTTTGCCAATGTTTGAACATCCATATTTCTTCGATTCATTTATTTGTTGATTTTAATCAACCGTAACTACTACTCGGTTGAAGTGTACAATCTACTTCCATTATCTATAAGGACAATTAGTAAGTACTTACAATATAAAATTGCTATTAAGAAATGGATAGTGAAAGTGGGTTGCGCACGGATTGATTAGTGGATCAAGCCAAATAGGTAAAATGTGTGTATTGTTTGTGAAATTTGGTCTATATAAATATGTTTTTAAAGATTATTTTGGTTTATATCGTTTATTATGTTAATGATAGTTAAGTTAATTAGATTAATTACATAAAAAAAATAAAATATTATGTTAACTTTGTTAAACAACTAATTTAAGGCATGTTTCACATTTTGTAAAATATTTCCCTCGTCGCGGTACACTCCCCAGTGAGGGAACATTATTCTGTATAAAAAAAAAGAATACAAACAATGTGAAAGTATAAATAAATAAACAAGCCATAAAAGTTAACAAGTGGAAGAGTTAAGGAAATGTGGATGTTCAAACATAGGCAAAATAGTGAATGTTACACAGTGTGTAAAGTGGCCACTTAAACTAGCCAATGACAAGTCATAATTCCTGTAAATGCCTAGACTTCCATATTCCCTCATTTAAGGTATTCTCCATCCGTGTTGTAATTTGTTCAACTAATCGTATATTATGTACTCGTATTTAGTTTCTAATACTCTTCCTGCTCACTTTTATACATACGATTTCTAGGAAGTATAAAATGATTCTAGAAATGTGTAATTAGTATTAGGAAACATTATATGAAATCAAGAAACAGAGATACATAAGATAAAGATTTTTTAGTTTTTTTTATTAATCGTTGAATGTTATTAGCACTGTTTATTTTTTTTAACCTCAGAAAGTCGCCCCTGAGTAGCGCCTGCTAAAGTCTCGTTTTTATTGTTTTATCTCGACTACGTTAAAAATGCCAAATAAAAGAATTAAGTTTTTATTACAGAGGTGGATACGAAAGAGACAACAAAACCGAACGTAAAACGCGTAGTGTATTTACGAATACACCCTTTGGCCTCCGAATAACCACATTTTCATTACATTTCCGTAAGCTAATTAGTTGGCCTGGTCAGCACCATGCGAAAAGGGCTGATAAAATGGCAATCGCAGAGTTTTGCATTTGACCCAATAAAGCTCAGTTATCACTAGAGCTCGCCCAGGTCACTGCAGATTAAACAAACACCTTGCTAGAATGAACCTTTCCAAAACTTCTAGATGAAGGTTCTGCAGTGCAGATGAGGAAACACTTATACACATTATATGTGAATGTGATGCTTTACATCATAAAAAGAGCCTCATCTTCGGGAGACTACCGGTTAAACCTTAGGATTTTAAACAGGTCGCCCCCTACCTAAAAGCCTGATACTTTACAAATCTGGGTTCGGAGGCGAAGATTTAGCAAAATGTAAACTCTCGCCTTTCACACAGTAGCCAGGCTCTTTATAGACCTGGCCTTAGAGTGCAAGAACTATTCACAGGGAACCATCGCAATAGATCTTCACAAGTCCCAGTGATGTTTAGAGCTTGCATGGCAACTAAAAATAAGAATGATCCCTCACTACTAAAAAAAAGAATGAGAATAGCTAGTTAGGAAATATATACATTTCCCAGGGAATATGTACACTAGAATTGATTGAAATATTATTTATAAAGTTTATTTTTGAAGGACTAACTTTGTGGTTATTCATTATGATAAAATAAATAAAACCACCATTTTTTTATATTGAAATATAATTTATTTCAATTTACTGCAATAGAGAGGGAATTTTTTTTGAAAAGGGAATTAAAAAGCCTATTTATTTATTTATTATCTGTATATGCCCATAGGGCTTTTGCATGAAAGATATACAATTTAAATTAAAGTTTTTTATGGTATAATAAGTAATTATATGTAAGTATTTATCCAAAAAACGTAATCCATATGTCTATGAAAATAGACCTAAAGATAAAAAAATGCATAAAAGTAGATATGCACATAAATGTAAGTAAACAGTACGTATTATTTAAGTGTAGGCAAGAAAAAATATAAAAAAGTGATTAATTTTTAATGCAACCTTCATAGTAAATTATTTTGATTTTGTAACCGTAAGAATTTTTGCTCTAAAAACTGATAATGAAATACAAAACATATCAATTTCTTTATACTTGTTTCCGAAACGGCGTAGTCTGATTATTGGAGACGTTATAAAATGATTCGGTCAACTAAACGCCACAACAAAGTAAAACTGCAATCTTCTACATTGATTTGATACTTAATATTTATCAGTCTCGTTAACTCAGAGATGTCTAGTGTGCCATTTGCCATGTTATAAATTTTTTTAGTATCACCAAGAATTATTTACATATATTCCCTACGAGTTATATGACATTATGCCGTATTTTATAAATTTCTGGTAACTGATACACATCTTCAGCTAGCTCTAAGCGTTGATTCCCATAACTGTATATTATATTGAGTATTCTACTAAGAATTTCAACTGACAGGCAATACTTGAGTGATTACAATAGTTAGATGTTTTTTTTAATTTCTTCGTATTACTTTGACTGCTAACTTGCTTAGCAAGGTAAAAGTATTATATCCTCAGGACCACAAAAAAATGCGGATTTTTTTAAAACATTAATTCTCTTATTTGTTTCACTTTTAAACTTGTCTTCCTGGATGAGATATTTCTATTACGCTGTCATCGGTTTTCAACAATTCACATGGATTAGTCGCAAATATAAATATATTTTTATTACTTTAAATTTGTAATTTTCCACTTTTAATTCAAAGGAATAAAAAATCAACTAGAAAAATGTGAGAATTCGGGTGCATTGTCTATTGTGTGACAGTGATCGTCCGTGTTGAAAATCACAATAAAATTACTAATCACTTAACATTTTTCAAGATATTTTTTTACTACTGCAAAGAAACGTTAATATTATACAAGGAACAAGAAAATGTTGAATTACTCACAATAAGTAAATATTTTATTGGTTGCACAACTTAATTGCAGCAATGTGTACAGTAAAAGCCTTGTATGTATTATTCTATTTTTTTAACCTAAGAACCTATTCATCTTCATTATTTTTTTTTATTTATTTATAAAAATATACACAATACAAAAAAAAACGTATCTTAACTCTATGAGGCCAAGAGTTCTGAGTCGAGTCCCAACTCCCAATACAACAAAAGGGGAAATGAAAGCATGCATATTTATCAAGAATAATTAACTCTTGTGTGTCTGTGATTCCGCACTAGTTGAAATAGCGTACAAGACTTGATATATATAATAACCTATAAGTAATAATTTATTCTAATAACTTATAAAACAATGAAAAAATTCTACTAAGCTAGCCAATTAAAAAAAATATGTATTATAAACTTTTTTTTCTTTATTTGTGCATGCTGTGTATATATAATTGATGAAAAATATCTTAAAAAACAATTTGTGATTATTATACTAATGTCATATGTATTGTTTGTAAACTAAAATAAATAAAATAAAATATAATATATCTCCCTTATTTAAAAAAAATACGAACTCGTATTTTTAGTAACCTTCTAATAGACATTTTTAAGACGGATTTGGAAAGCAAAATTTGTAAAACTATGCTGGATTTTAATACAAAAAATATTAATCCTATCTACGTGAAGAATAAATGCAGCAACACATTTGTATGAGAGAGAGCATAAAGATAGAACTCATCACAAGGAAGAAAAAGACGCGGTGTTATGTAAACCAGATTCAGTGAATTCAGTCATCAGTCGGTTGATGACAGTGACGGGGGACGCCCGCGCGTATCATGAACGATGTATTTATGACTTTTAATAACCGGGCTAAATTATATATTTATTTGCAAGTTATGGGAAAGAAATTATTTAACAGTATTTCTCTATGCTTTTTTTCTTCTTCCAAATGTCTGAACTTTAGAATATTCTTTAGATTTTTCATTACAACTAGGTAACATCACCGCGCGCAAAGGGATTATTTACCACAGTCTTTAAGGAATTAAGCAATTAAAAATAATTTGTTTGAAGTTTTATTTTAAATATTGACTGTAATTTTGATTAAAATTTAAATATGTCCGTGAATTTGAAAAATTAAACAAAAACACTGGTCATAATAAACTAATAGTCTAGGGAAAGTGCCCACGCTTTCATTGTACCCCTAACGCTACCTCCACACGCTTGCCACAACCCGCTTGGTACAAAAGCTTGGCAACCGTACGCATGTCCGTCGTCAGCATCCGCACGCTTGTGAATGCAGCGATTAATCCTGAATGTTTATCAGTATGAGCCTACAGTATATAAATAAATTAAACGTATGGTTTCCTTTGATCTGTGCACCAAATACCGTCACCGTCCCAAACCGCAGCGAGCGTTTGCAAGCCCTCCGCAAGCCAAGCCAAACGCCCGTTCCTAAGCTCGCGCTTTGCAAGAGTGTAGAGTCACCTTTATAAACGTAACAACGTTTCTAGAAAAATACGTTATATGTAGGAAAGTGCCGTAAAAATATTTTATATTACTTTCAGGGTGTACTTTAAAAATCAGTTTTACAACTTCCGGCTGAGCATAATTTCCAGGAAACGATCAAGTTTATCAGTTCTACTTGTGTAGAACCATATTAATACCAACACGAACTTCCCCGGTCAGAACGTTAAACCCTTAAACATCGGAAGCTTTTATTTTGAAAAATAAATTGATTAAAATATATTAATTGTAAACATATCTGAAGAAAAAATATTTAAAGTCACGGTATTAATTTTTTAATTGTAATAATTAACAAATAAATCAACTTGATTCTGACAAATTAAAAGCTCATGTATTCGATTGTTAAAGGCTTGAACAGATAGGTAGGGCTCTATGGAGGAACTCAATTGATTAAATTTATTTCTTTATTATTATAATAAACATCAACAAAAAATTACAGTTAACTTCAATTCTGTCCTCAATAAGAGAGAAATATTTTGTTTTTCTAAAATCAGTGTTTTTTTTTTTTTAAATCAAGTGTTTTGTTTCAAAATTACAAGGGTATGAAAATTACAATTATTTAAAGCTTGTATAAAAATATCATAAAATAATTTATAATAGTCAAAAAAGGCTGAGTAATCTTACGCAAGATTGCTTTCAAAGGGTTAACGTACGCTTAGAATAGTTGAACAATGTATCCCCATAGGAAGGTAAGAAATGTTTAGAGTAACTTTTATCAAAACCTTGAACCCTTTGATTCAAGCTTAGATTATTTTAATTAACCTTCTTTTTTGTAATACCTCAAAAACTTCCTTTACTCGTGATAACTTTCTAATTAAGCTCGCGTTTTGCAAAAAAAAAACATAAGTACTTAACATAAACATTGTGAATTCTAAATTTATTCCAATAAGAAGATAAATAATCGAAAACCCTTTTACACAAAATTAAAGATTTAAATATCCGATAAAATAAACAAATACTTGTATTGAATAATTCGAACGTTTGATTTTTTATTTGTTAAAGGTTTTTGATACGATCGCCACAATGTTATAAGGTCTTACTTGTACACAGTTTTTCAAGGCCACTCAGCAAAACTTCAGAGGGAAATTTTTTATGATGTAGGTAGGTGCTTTTAAAAATATTCCAATAATTTTTTTGGAAATTCACATTTTTCAAATTAAAAATAACCAAAACCATATTTGACCAACGAAGCGATACGCACCGGACCTACTGGGAAAGCGGCTGGGTAGGTGAGGGGTAGGGATTTATGGAAGGGATGCTAGTCTGAAATATTTACAATAGTCTCCATTTTCCAGTCAAAATAATATTTACACTTATTTGTTTATAAATTTGTATAAACCACTTCATTTTTTTTTATTACTTCGACCGGTTTCGAGATTACTACCTCATCGTCAGGAATTGAACTATTTAACGAATTTTACGATGAGGTAGTAAACTCGAAACCGGTCGAAGTGTAATTTAAAAAAAAAAATAAGTGGTTTATACAAATTTATAAACAAATAAGTGTAAAATGTCATACCACAAAGTGAAAAATGTTTTTGAAAACAATAATATAAAATAATATTTTTTTATCCATTAAAGAACAGGTTTTTGCAAAAAAAACATTAAGATTTTAAAAATTAGTTTACCATTAGGAATGTTTATTTGAAGTTTGGTGGTCTGAAAAACAGTGTATATATATTTTTTTCATGTTTGATACTTTTTTTTTCATTATGATTTGTTTATTTTTATTTAGTTTTAGTTTATTTTTATATGCAAAAAATATACCGTAATAGAAAAAAAATAAGCATGTTTCATAATTAATATAACCATATTTATGAAATAAATGAAAAATACTTACGTCAAGTATTTTTATATTGATGATTATGATAAAATTATAAACAAACTTATTAATGAAACTTCTTGGTTTAGTTTTACTTTTTATTATTTTGACCAACGAGCGCTTTCGCCTAAGTAGGCATCTTCAAGACTGGTGAATGGTTTACAACATTTACAGTTTTTATACTATTCTTAACATATTTTGGAGAAAGGATCAAATAAGTATTTTAATAGGGGACAGAAACATAAATATTTACAACTAGTTTGCTAAACAGTTCATTTTTGGAAGTTTTTGAACCGAAATTGGGATTAAGCTTTTATTATTTAAAGGTGGGAAAAGAACACATGGCGAAATACAACAGAGTGGAAATACACATTTTAAAAGATAAAGTTAGCACAATACTTGATTTTTGACAGGGAAGTTTACATACCTAATTTTATTTAAAAGTTTATTTATAATTTTATCATAATCATTAACTATGGAATTTTATCAAGAAATATCAACAAAAAACATCAATATTTTTTTATTGGTTTTTGAAGATAAAATAGTTTTTTGTTAGTTATCTGGTAAAATTGGCTTAGCAATTGGGTATTTTGTACCGTTGGATATGTTTACTATTAAAATACTTTTAATTTTAAATTAAAAAAAACTGTTTATTATGAAACACTGTTTTTTTAAAAAAGTATTTTGTTAATTATTCACTACTAAAATTAGGCTTCTTGGTGTACAGTGGTCCAAAAAACAAAAAGTAACAAAAATATAAATTACCATTTAGAAAATGAATTATAAAAATCTACGCATTTACATGGCTTATGAACTGTAATTGGCCGGTTTAAATAGTAAATATTTAAACTAGCCAATTACACTGTTTAAACGCACTGGCCTAAATTCACCATTTTGCCAGAGTTTTATTTATCTTCAATTCTTCCAACTGCTGATTTTAAAAACGCTTATTATATTATATGCCTTCATTGATGCTGATGAGATTCATCTGACAAGTTATTTAATTTACATACTCGGCAATGCTTGAAAATAAAAATGGCTGTCGTTATAATTTCAAAAACCTTTAGAAATTCGGTTTTTATTTTTTTTTTTACGAATACTATAAAATTAATATAACCAAATAATAACGAATTAATCTTGGTGAGTTTTATAAGAATCACACGCTCAGAATAGTGGGACAGCTTTTTGCTGTAATATCAACACGAGAATTTAGGTTCTGAAGTGCAACCCAAACACGTAAGTTCTTGTATGGGGAACTGAAGTATACTCGAGGGAGTTGTGTGCATCTGCATGCATTAATTAATGACACTATTAGGAAACCACCACCGGAGACCATAAACAGGGAAATATACGAAATTGCATTTACAACCTCACGTATGGTTTTATGAACTTTTATGAGCAATATGGGTTGAATGCCTTTATTATTCATTTTGTCTTCATAAAGTCATAATCACTTATCTGCACCCAGAGGTGCATAGAGAACTGAATTGAAAAATTGGCTGAAAAATTAGTGTGTAATTGGATTGTATTAATAAATAAAATATAAATATATAGTATAATTTATGAATGAAAACATGGTAAAGAAGACAATATGTATGTTTTTGTAATTTGTTTTAATTTCTGATCTTTTGACAAATTAACGATTGATTTGAATTCATAAATAAATAAAATGTTACGAAAATAAAGAGAAAACGAAAAAAAAAGATGAGAAAATGAAAATCAGTCTGCGCTGGTACATTAGGGAAGGCGGTCTAAGATGGTACAGTAGCTGAGATGGCATGGTAATTATAATTCCGTAAATATGCACGCAATGCCGCTATTGAAACCGGGGTTTTGACTTCAAATAATTTCTTGTCAAAACTTGTTTGACGCCAGTATGCGAAAGAGATTCGAAGTGAAACCATATGTGTTCGTTTTAAATCAATTCAAATTCTTTTGGTAGACAATCAGCGTAATAAAGAATATAACCGTTAATTTTATATGACGAGCTGGAACTAAAGTAATACTACAATGAGTAAATTCAATTTATTTATTAATCATAAAATACTGTAAATTATTGTACAAAACAGAGTGCGTACATACAGGGTGGGATAGCATACGAGATACGAGTAAGCCATCTAGTATCCGTTGAAAACGAATCCGTTTATCAGCATCTTCTATCGTAAAAAATGGTTAGATTTACTCCAAAAATAAAGATCCTGGTTTTATTTCCTATGTTTGCGCTCCGTATGCGTACAAAGTGTACGCATACAAAAGATCTTACGTTTAAAAAAAGAGGCATAATGTTTTTAATAATTGCGAATCAAAATTAAATGAGTATGCCATCTCATATACGTGGGATGGGGGAGATAGTTCTTCAAGAGGATTTTACTTTAGTTGATATTTAGTTTAAAATGATGATTTTTATTAATTATTTTGTTTTGTTCTTGTTTATAATAAAACAGTTTATCATATTTAAATTACTACACTTGTTTTGATTTCATTGAAAAAAAATATTTTTGAAAAGTATCTCAGACCACTTTCTCTATATACACGGTGTTTCAGGACCAGACCACGAAACTTTAGAGGAACATTTCACATCGTAAATATGATAAACTTTTTCCAACAGTTTTTTTTGTTTACATAATTTGAAAATAAAGTAATTGCTTAATGTATCGGACTAGTATCTCTTCCATGAATTCCCACACGTCTACGAAAAAATTAATAAAATATATTTGATCAATGAAGCGATACGCACTGGATATGCAGTCAAGGGAAACGGCTGGGTAGAAGAAGAGTAGGAGTTTGTAAAAGAGATGCTTGTTCGAGAAATGAAGTATTCACTGCATTTCCAAATTATAAAAAAACATTAAAAAATAGTTTTGGGAAAAAGTTTATTAGGATTTTTTAAAAGGTTTCCACGAGGAATGTTCCTCTGAAGTTTCGCGGTTTGGCCCTGAAACACGTGATAAGATCTTATTCAATGTTCAACACCATCAACAATACTAAAGCATTTTTTAATGCAGATGAAAATTCGAGATCTATATTAAATTATAAAAATAATATTCATTATAAATAAGGTACCTCTTTTTGAAGACAGCGTTCATTTTTTAATTAGGATTTTTACGCGTTTGTTGAGTGATAACTCGCGCGTACATACTAATGCTTAATTTAAATGTATTTAAGTTCATTAAACGTAACCTTTCTGACTTGCGTGGGCACATTTTCTAGAAAGAAAATTAGATTCATACGGTTTTCGGCAAGGTAAATTACAATTTTCCTCATTAATTACTTTTTTTCACTAATTAGAGTAATAAATGGTAGAAAAATTAATGTTTGGTTTTTCAACGGTTTTTTAATCATAATATTTAAACCATAAATCATAATTATCTTTCAAACCATAAAGAACTTAAAAAAATATCATTTAGTACAATTAATATTTTATCAGTGTTTTGTGGAGAAATGTTTTTATACATAACTTAAAAAAACTATGTAATTGGAAACATGTCCCTACGCGACACGTTTGACCTTGATAATAGTGACGTCAAGATTCGTGACGATTTCTATTTAAATGAAAACGGTCAAAAATAAAGTCCAAAATTTACCTGAATCGTGACGTATTATTAATTCAATTGACCGCTTTCGCGGGGAATTCAAAATTATACATTTCAAAGTATTTTTTACGCTACTTATAAGTAGTAAAAAAAATTTTTTTACTTGACAGTATTTTATAGATAATTGTTTAAAGAAGTGATATTTCCTTATTGGCCTTAATTACTTTCAATTGTTTTCTTATACCTGTTTTTAATGACTAAACGATTACCACATTAAACAAATAAAAAACAGTACCACAGCTTGCTGTATGCATCATCTACGACGGAAATAATTAAAATAATATTTTAAACCAATAAATGAATTTACTTGGTTTTATGAACCACTTTTTTTGTCACAACCGACTAGTTTGGCAACTCACGTTGCCCTCATCAGGGTTATATAATAACTAAATATACATACGTAAAAGAAACAGTGAACAATGGGTGTCGATAAGAATAGAAGGGGGGGTAATTGTGTTTATGGTGGGGTAGGGGTAGGGGAGGGGGTGATTTTGTTTAAGGTAAGGTTAGAAATATTAAAAATAGGGCTTTGACTTAAATTTAATCACTTATTTATATTTATACCTTTAAAATATAACAATGAACTTCAAAATTAGTGTTACAAACATTTAAAAGATTAAAAAAATATTTATTATGTTCTAACGTAAAACATGTTGTAAATAATTATTTATTGTGTTGTATACTGCAAAAGTTTAAAAAATAAAATTAAAAAAAAACAAGTGTAGTTCTATCATATTTGCGTAGTTCTATATTGAAGATATATGTATTTGTAAGTGATATTGTATCGACGAATAACTTCAAATTTTATGTTTTTTAGAATGTATCTATGTTAAATTACCTTTTAAAATGAAAATAAACAATTACGACCCGGAATTCGTAATTCAAAAGAATCACGCTCAAGGTATTGATTTCTTTTCTCTAGGTTGATAGGACTGTCAGACATTGCGTGTCAATTTTGAACGCAACAAGTCGATATTTTGTGTGTTTTGCGAATTTTGCATCCTTTTTTTCGAAAAGATCATCGTAAACCTGTCGCTGAAGAGAACTTTTGATGGACGAGTACGCCGTTCTGCGCACCATTATAAATTATGATGATGTGGGTGTATGAATATCATTGAGAAAAAAGTCGACAATCGTCGGAGTGGCGCTTGAAAACTGAGCCAAATTAAAAAAAAACACATCAAAGTAACTAAAAAATCAAATTGACGTTGACTGTTCTCTTCAATTATCATAGTGATGTGCCCTCGAAGTTTTTTCAACTGGCCAGACCGTCAATAAAGAATACTATTTGGACGTATTCAGGCATTGGAAGGAGAATATTCGACGAAAAAGTAAGATTTATGTAAAAATAACTCTTAATTTTACGTCACGATAATGAATCACAAATCTCTCTTTGTACGCAATTATTTGGCCAAAACAACGTAAAAGTGAATAGATTTCACCTGATTTAACTCCGTGAGATTTTTTTCGGTTTCCTCAACTCAAATTATTACTTCGACTCGATTAAGGTAATAAAAGAAAATTCGCAGAGGAATCTAAAAGCCATTCCGAAATCGGCCTACGAGAAGTGCTATGAAGATTGTAACAAAACGTTGGCTTATGTGTTAAGCCTCTAATGATGATTACTTTGAAGGAGTTAAAATAAATATTTATGAATAATTGAAGTAAAGTTGTTTTTTTTGCTAATTTTGAGCCATAATTGAACATTAGGTAGTTTGTACCTACTGGTGTTATGAATCAATTTATTTTATTTGTTCATATTTTTTTCATTACAAACTATAATTAATGATAAAAATAATGTGACTTCACTGGGGTTACCCGTGCCAAGAACACTTAACAATATACTTTAAAAAAAATATATTTTTACATGTGAGAATAAACAAAGAAGACTAACTTAGTAAACAGAGATAATCAACAAAGTGTTCAGACAGTTTTAAACACTACGTATTTATGTTTATAATAAATCCATGCACATCGATATTATTTATATTACAAAACGCACAATGGATGAACAAAAACCCAACATAAGCTAAACACTTGTGGAGCGGTTGATTTAAAATTAGTTTGGGTGAATGAGACAATCCATTTTACTTCTACCTAGCTCCACTATCCATTTTTTTAAAGCCTTTTAATTAATTGTTCAATAAGATTCGTTTTATCGAAAAAAAAATTGTGATATGAATTGAATCAGTAACTCTGGCAATTGTGAAACTTAGGTGAAAAATAAAGGAAAAAATAAATATTTTTTGATAAGTTGGTTCCCATTCCCTTTAATCTAAAGATCTTGAAAGTTTGAAATCCTAAATCAGCTGTTCCTAAAATAATTGTTAGTAGGCGTCTTTAACACCAAGTTTTCATGTTTCACCTTCAAACAAAGCAAGATATTTTAATGTAAGCGACATTTCTAATTCACATTAACAATGTATGACTTGTGAAAACTTAAGGAGTGCATAATGTGTTCTTAAGTAACCGGTACAAGTTTTGACAGATTATTAAAAGTTTCAGTATTGATTTTCCAGCCCTGAAAGTCGTGAATAAATACACTTCAGGCATGCCTAAAAGCGTAAAAAAACAAAATGTCTTCAAAATAACAGACAAATAAATTAAAATGTTATTTTGTTTGTAGTTTTATACTTCAGATTCTGGACGGATAAAGAATGAGGTTCTGATTGTGAAACAGAACCAGCTCCCAGCAGCTTAATCACAACCTCCAATGCAAAATAAAAATATTATGGAAAAGTGTTGGTTATGGACTTTTAAGCAACGTGATAAACATTGTGATTGAGTACTAGGGTCGTGATTACAAACGCTATCTTCATCGGTACATATCGAGAAGGTATAAAGTAAAATCGATATTAATGTAAAAAAATGTGTATATTTGTTCGAAAATTTAAATTATCTTCGTTGTTAGTCAGGAACATATAATTCAGAATATTCCAGAAACCGCATACGCGCATCAAACAGAAGGCAAATTAAGTACTCTAAAAGCCGTAGTTTTACGTTTTGACCCATTAGTTTCTTTGCAGACGTCGTTGAATACGCAACTCCCCATTTGAATTCAACTATGCCATGTTGTGTCGTTTTGAAGTGTAGAAATACTGCTGGGATCTTACAGAAAACAAGATGGGGTCACATTTCATGTGTAAGTAGCAAATTCATAACTTAATAATTTAATTAACTTTCCATCTTTCAGATTGTCAAAGAAAACAAAATGAAAATAACGTTAGTGTTGTCAGGGTAGGAATTTTTTTTACGCTTCTTTGCTCATATAATGAGAGAATAAATGAAAAGTGGACCTCTCGGATTAAACAACGCGGTGGTGGACATTTGACAAAAAATATCTTTAAAACATAAAATATTACAAAAACACAAACATATCGGTTTTATGTACTTATCTACTCTGTTGTATCAATCAATGTTTCCACGTGCACAATAAAATTTTAGAGAAATTAATGAATTGTTTTTTTTTTAAATATAATTATCTTAATTTTTTTATTTTATGATTATATTTTTCGCGATCAGGAAACATTACGCGGCGACTTCACGCATGCGCTCAGCAAAAATGAGTTTTTTTTTTGACACAGTCCAATGTATTCTCATATAATTCTACGCTCCTTCTGGACTATTCTTAATTCTATGGCCAGGAACTAAGAAAAAAATGTACATTTATTATATTTTTCAAACAGAAAACGTAATTTCATTTTGTAGATAAAACTGAAGATAAATATACACTTCCCATTGTAATCCAGGCACTGGACAGGCTTCACAGACATATTACACCTTTGTTGATCGTAATACCACGGATTAATCGGAAAAAATACATAAGCAAGTATGCATTTATTATTTTCTCCAAACTATTGCAGCCAAGCATTACCAGTATGAAGTCAAACGGGTACAACCACGGATAGTGTCCGCACTCCCTTAAGTAAATATACCTCAGTATTTTTTTCTGAACCATCTCCAGCATAAGAGAGTACTTCAATTCGTGGGGCGCCTAGATCAGAGATCCACACTCAAGTCTGCTTCGCACCAATGAGTTATAAAGAAGCCTAAGAACACGAGTATTTAAGAATATCTTAGCTGTTCGGAGCTGTTTGCCCACCATGTAAGAAGTCTCTTGTTTTTATTAATTTTTATTAAAAATGTATTTTAACATTAGTCCCTGAACTGTCTAAAGCGTAAGACTACTTATCATACTTTTATGTACGAAAATTTATCAAGACGCGCTGCGATCGGTGTATCAATCCAGTGTCCTATGCACCATAAGGTGCGGAAGGAAAATGATGGCGATGAAAGGAAAACAACGGCAGTTTCTTCAAACTATAGAGTTTTGCATGAATTTTGTTAATTTAAAACAAACATATTAATTACAAAAATTATTTAATGCGTGTAGAAAAGTGCTGAAAAGGTTGTGGGGAACTTTCATCAAACAAAAATTGTGTTTTGATTAATGTGAGTTTGTAATCATATCACGCACATAAGGAAAAATAAGCTTAAGGGAAAACATTATATTTTTAAAAAATACGTTTGTTTAGAATTGTACGAACCTTATAAAATCCCCTTTC
Source organism: Micrasema longulum (assembly GCF_059751315.1). Taxonomy (NCBI): domain Eukaryota; kingdom Metazoa; phylum Arthropoda; class Insecta; order Trichoptera; family Brachycentridae; genus Micrasema; species Micrasema longulum. Next base: position 41,844 of record NW_028277663.1, read on the forward strand.
ACTATGTAGGTAATTTGGGACGTCTTAAATGGAAAGATTAATGATTCTAAGCACAACAAGAACTTTTTTTATTATTTACACACTATTTTTTTAGATTAGTATGCGCACCGATCATATTCATTTTGTATGATTGTAAATAATAAATAAATATTAAGTAAATAAATATTTATTTATTTATTTTGTTCATTAACGCCCAAAAGGCATTTACCAAAAATAAAAATGAAATACATGCTAACATACTAAATAATAAACAGAATATACAGAAAAAAATTGTGAAATTAGTTAAAAAGGAAATGATAAAAAGTTTTACAAAGTAAAAAAAAAAACAATAATAACAAAGGTATGCAAGAAAAAACAGTAAGCATATAAACAAAAAATGCAAAGATATAAGCTTTTCAAATAAATTATGTAAAGAAAACAATAAATACAGTGTTACGGTAAGCAAGAAAGACATTTTTAAGTTAAATTAATAAACAAAAAAGCATATATTATCATGAAAAAATAAGAATTATAAATATGTATCTATGAAATGCGTATTTGCCAATACTACAATGCAATTTGATATAATAGTAAACAATAAAAAACAAGTATAAGGTAATAAAAATAAACAAGTAAGTATTTTTTGTTTAATTTATGAAATTGAATTGTCAATAATAGTTTGACTTTGTTTTAATAGTTTATTGATAGATATTAATTAAAAAATTGGAAATAATGATAACAGAACACGTAAGTCTGGGCATTTACAAAGTTTACGACTTTGTGGGACATTCTCTGTTCTGCTTATGTTTAAATATCCATATTTCTTTCTTATGGTTTTGGAGTAAAATTTAAATTGTTTTAAAATAATGTTCCTGGGATTTGACCTAATTATTTCACATCCTAAGAAACACCTCAAAATCGTTTACATTATGTTTATACGTATCTTCAAATTAAACGAATATGTTAGATTAAACAGACAGATTATTTTTAATTGAGAAAAAACATATTTTAATAACACATATTTAAATTGAAACACTTGTATTTTTTTTATGAAAGAATTTTCGACGAGTGCTTGTGAGTTGAAATAAAAATCCTGAAAATAGAAAATCACTAGAGGTTTGTAAGTTGGCCTCATAGTGCAAGAATTGGAGCATTTGCATACAATGTTTGAGGTCCTAAGTTCGAAACCGGCCATGGTGAATATTAAATATTAGTTCGAAAGATGGTTCCATTTACATTGAAATATTTTGTTATTCCTGGACTGGTACCTAAAGCCAAAGTAAAATATTTACCGTAGGTTTAACGATCTAAACGTAATTAAACATAAATAAACAAATTTTTCTATTAACCCTACAATGCCCAATGTAGACGGTCTGCTACATACAAAAATTTGGTGTATAAAAGTGATCTCAAAAATGTTTATCACTCGGCGACTAGTTTATTATATTATATACATACAAGCCATTATAATTTATTTCAAACAATTGCCACCAGGGTAATTTTTTAAAAAAAAATTGAAACAAAAAGTTAGTTGCACAAAGTTCAGTCAAAAGTGAAATTTATCTAAAGTTCAAAGGGTGATTACATTGTATTTTTTTTGATAATTGAAGTGATAATTGTTTACGCAACTTTCATTAATAAACAGGGTGCGGCATTTCTTTTTAATAAATTTCTTTTTTAAAATGCGCGCCATGCAGTCGGTTGATGTCGTAGCGGAGCACTAGTAGTCTCGATTGGGAGGCGGAACTTTAAAATTTTGTCCCAATACAGTTTATTGCCATCATGCGTTGGAACACTGAGGAGCGTGCGTTTGCCATTGAGGCCTACTTTTCAAACGGATGTCCCGTTGGCCCCTGTCCTGGACCGGAAATCAATTGTTATGAGGGTCACCACGTTCAGAAAAACTGCAAGTGCGACAAATAAAAGAACTGGAGTCTCTCGTCCAGATTACCTGAGAACATCGAGGCAGTGAGAGCTTCAATGTTGCGCTCTCCCGATTTATCTCCTTGTGATTTTTTTATATGGGGTTTTTTGAAATCCCGTGTTTATGTGAACCGCCCAAGAACCCTTAAAGTTTTGAAGACTAACATCCAGGAAGACATTGCCAAGATAACGCCTGATATGCTGGCAAGAGTCATGACAAACGCCAGAAATCGGTTTACTCAGTGTATAGAGGATGGGGGACGTCTCCTACCTGATTTGATCTTCAAAAACTGAGTAAAACAAAACTTTAGGAATGCGCCTATATTATAAAAAACATTTTAAAAAATCTGATTCATAAAATGGGTTTTATTTAGTTTTAAAAAAAAGAAGTTATGTTAGCGCACCTGTATATTAAGGTGTTCATAAGAATCGTTATTTCTAATTTTCCTTACATTATTTTATTGTTAAACCTCTAATGCCCGATGTAGCAAATTGTCCACATAAAATAAATGTGAAATTTGAATTTAGAAATTTTAACTTTAATTTTTCAATTTTTTACTATTAATTTTTGCATACAAAAACAGTCATAAAAATATATTTTTTTTCTAATTAGAAAAATTGAGCTTTGAAGGATAAAAATTAAAACAACATGGAAAAAAAATACCTTCATGTTGATCAAATTGAAATATACTTTTACTTATCTTTCCTCCCCGATGGAGGTTAGATATTACCGTAGCTATTCTCGCTTTGTTGGCGGCTACCCTGAACAAGAACTGAGTGCTGCAATGGAACCAGTCACGCAAGTTCTTTTGCCAAAAGATGCGCCTTCTACCTGCACTGCGTCTTTCTTCAATATTTCCTCTTAGAATGACTTGTATAATGTTATATTTTTCACCTTTGATCAAATGCTCAAAGTAGTCTAGTTTTCTTTTCTTAATGGACTTTGGTACCTCTTTACCCTTTTTCATCCGTCGGAGACCGTCATCGTTTCGGACTCTGTCCACCCAGGGGATTTTTAAAACCTTCCTGTAGCACCACATTTTAAAGGTTTCGTTCTTTTTTTAAGTTTCTTGGGTAAGTGTCCACGTTTCGACACCGTAAAAAAGTAGTGAGAAGACGTAACATCGTACAATGTGCGTTCGGAGGTCTTAATTAAAGTCTCTACTGCAACAGTCCCACGCCATCTCTATTTTGGCTTTGATCTCTTGTGAAAGATCCCATTTTTAATTCAGCCAATTTCTAGCCCTTACAAGCCGTGTGTACTTTGTCCCATAATAGCTGCAGACGTTCCATACTGTCTACTTGAAAAAAAGTGTGTTTTTTTTTTAAACAATATTTTGAGTTTGTTCAAATTTTTGTAGACAAGGACTGGATTCAACTCCCCGGGGAGCTGACATATTATAACAGAGATAAAGAATATTTAAGAGAAGGCAATATATTCTAGGTACCTACAGGGCTTATGACCTGTCATTGGACCTGCCTTGTCTACAAAAATTTGGACAAACTCAAAATATTGTTAATAAATCCACCTGGTCCATGAAGAAGTATAGAAAGTTCAGGCGTTGCCTAGTATGTAAGTTAAATAATTTAATTAGATGAATCATCATCATTCCCTATCCGCACCTAATTGTGCATAGGGCACTGCATTGGTACACCAATCACAGCGTATCTTGATCATTTTTGTTACAGGAAGGTAAGATGATCAGTCTTACGCTTCAGGTGCTAGTCCAGGGATTATGAAATGTTCTAGTGTGAAAACACCCTTTTAAATAAATATTTCATATCAACCATGTTGGGAATCGAACCCAAGACCTCTTGCATGGCAGGCTAACGCGCTGACCATTATACCACGAGGCCGACAAATAAATCAAATTAGATGAATCTCTCCAGCATAAATAAAAGTTTCAGCTCTTTAACTTCACAAACATCAACAGATGAAAGAATTGAATGAATTAAGATGTTCAAGTATGGGCAGAATGGTGAATGTTACACAATGTCACTTTAACCACTTTAGCCACTTTAAGCAGCCAATGACAGTCAATAAGCCCTGTAGATGCCTAAACTTCCATATTACCTTCTCTAAAATGTTCTTCATCTGTGTTGTAATATGTTAAGTTTTTTTTGTTAAACATGTGTTTTTTTATTGTTTTTGATTTAAATAATTAAAAGATGCAATAACAATGAAATAATTCTTATTTTTTGCACTCCACTTTTTACTGGAATCCAAAGATTTCACAAAAGAGTCCAATATCTCTGATTAAATTGATTTTTTATGGTTTTTTTTTTTTTACTTATAAGAAACATACCCTCTCCTGAGAAGGTTTATGTAAATATTTTTTTATATTTTTTCATATGACAACGGACGGTCACTTGAGCCCGCGACACATTGTATATCCGTCTCGTGGTCAAATGGTCCGCGCGTTTGCCTACCATGCGAAGGTCTCATGTTCGATTATCGACAAAGTTGGGATAAAACATTTATTTAAAAATTGTTTTTATACTTTAATATAACACAGTTCCTGAACTGGCCCTTAAATGTAAGTCTGATTATTTTACTTCATGCAACGAAATTATAGAGATACGCTTCTTTTAGTGTACTCATGCAGTGCTATATGCACCATTAGGTACGGAAAGGTAATGGCGATGACAAAAAATGCCTGAAAATAGGTTTACGAAGTTAACATAAATAAGAAACTGACAGTTTAAAATTGATATCACAATTTTTCCGGATTAATATACTTTTACCGTTGAATTTCCCATTTGATAAAAGTTTTTAGAATGACGTAGCTTGATTATAAAAGCTTTGGTTAGCTAAACTTTCACCCTGAGATCGTGACACCTATCATATATTCATACAGCCCAAGTCTCTAGGCTCTGCTCCCTTATGACGTCATAACCAGGAATATTTTTAGACTTCCCGCCCTTTTGTTTGTGTTTTATTTCATGAATACAAGACTTGTTTTCAAACCCACTAAGTGGATTTAAAAGTAATAAATATGCCCAGACTTTCATATCCTTTCTCTTAAATGTTCTCCGTCTCTGTTGTAGTATGCAACTTACTTAGAGGACAAACTGCTTCCTTAACATTTTAAGGCTGTAGTCGGGAAAAACGCACGCAAAATGAGGAAATCTTGCGATTTTACCATTTTAAAACGATTGTTTTTTAAAAATCGCGCAATAACAAAAATTATAAATAAGAAAATACCAATATATTAACCTGAGGTATTTCTATTAAAAAATATACTCAAAAATTTTATATAACTAAAATATAATGCTTTTTTGGCCGGCAGATTACGCCATTTCATATTTAGACTAAACTTAGGTATCTAGATTCTCACGTTAAGACTAAGTATTAAACTAAAATTTATTGTTTTAATGTTAAGATGATAAACTCAACGTTAAAATGGTAGAAGTTAAATCTTATTTTTAAAAAAAAAATATGAAATACAGGCATTTAAAATCACAACAATTTTTGTGACATTTTTCTTTTTTTTAACGTAAAATTATGCCTTCGGTAATACTATAAAAAATATATTTACTGAAATTTTTTAGTTGAAACCTTCTTTAATAGAGTTTTTTTTTCTGGGTAAATTCTGGGTGTAATATTCAATTTCTAACAATATCTTATTAAGGTTTTTATTACTTTCATACGTGCTCTTACCAGTACTCGTAAGGAATACCGGTACCGAAAAGACGTAATCTGCCGGTCTAAAAGTAATTACATTTTAGTTATGTAAAATTTTTCAGTATATTTTTTAAAATAAATACTTTTAAAAATAAATGCCTTTATTTAATTTATGAATTTTAATTTTTTATGATTGGGCGAATTTAAAAATAACATTCGTTTTAAAATGGCGAAATCGTATGATTTTCTCAATTTGCATTCGTTTTACCCGACTACCGCCTTAATGTTTTTTTTATTTGAATGTCATGTTCACCAACCGGGTTTAATCCCGTGGCTAGTGTCACGGATTTCAATAAATACGTGTTCAATAATGAAGAAAATCGCCAATTTTTTAAAAACTTTGACATACTTTTAATTAATATCATGTTTTCAAACAAAACAAAAGATTAAAAAAATGTGAGAAAAACAAAGCAATTACATTGCAGATATCACGTTTGGCTCGTAGAACCGTTTGTTTATCTGAAACCAAAATGGGAGTGATCAATCAACCCCTGCAGTGTTGTGGTATAGGATAGAGAGGGCCGGAGAAGAGGTAGAGTGGGAAAGAGATGGGAGGCTAGGGGTGTTGCACATAACTGCAATGAAATAAGGTTGTATTATATAAATATGGAGTATATTAGGCTCTGTTCAGAGACGACGATAACCGCGCGGTTTGAACCGCTCTGTATAAATCATACAGATCATAAAATTTAAATTTGAAGCATAAACTAGTGGTTATTGGGTGTTATTTATAGGCTAAAAATATTTTTAAGGAGTTTTAAAATCAAAATAATGATTTTTATTTAAAAATTTAGAGTAGTATAATTTTACTAAAACTGAAAAAAATGAATTATTAAAAAAAAAGTTGTGTCCATTTTATTTCAAATTAAAAAATGAGCACTAATATCAAATAAAACGTTTAAAGTTATACGTCATTGGATATAAAATTTTCTTCTGTAAAAGAAATTGTGTTTGCGATACGAAGATAAAAGTAATCATTTTTGACACCACCTTTTGTTCGCGTTCAATCGACGGAATAAAAGAAAAAAAAAATAAATAAACTAAGGACAATAAATCATTGCATGATTTAGTGTAAAATTATAAAGAGAAATGAATGGGGTCTGTATCATTTGTCGAAAACCGCCATAAAATTTGAATTATATACTTTTACCATATGTGTGGGTGTTATCATAAGGTATGTCCGTTTTTTTTCAAAGAAAGAGAATAAGAGAAAAAAATTAGTCAAAAATGTATTTTTCATATTTAGTTGTTCCTTAGTTTCCCTCGATTGAATGGGAACAGAAAGTGTCAAAAATACTTTGAAGGCTGGTACTTAATTTTTAATGTTTTTTAACTAATGTATAAGCAAATACAATATATTGTAGAGCCGAAAATTTTCTTTAGAATGACGTACAACGTTTTTTTTATTATTTTACATTTTAAAATCATTTTGAAATTCGATAAAAAAAATGAACCTAACTTATGTTAACACCTGATATATTTTATTTTTTTAATAAAATTAAATTAAGTAACTTAAAATAATTCATGTTTTTTTTCTATTTCAATCTACTTTTTTCGGCCTCATTGTGTAATGGTCAGCGCGTTTGCATACCATGCAAGAGTTCTCGGGTTCGATTCCCTACATGGTCGATATAAAATACTTTCACACCAGAATATTTCAGTCCCTGGACTGGCAATACTGATCATCTTACCATGTAAAAAAAAATGATCATGATATGCTGCGATTGGTGTACCGATACAGTGCCCTATATACCATTCGTTGTGGAAAGGGAATAATGATGATGATAATAGATTTAGTTAATCTTAAAACTGTAACTTTTCAAAAAAGAGACCAGCTCTTTTACTTGAAGAGTGGCTTACAATGTTAAAGTTATTTAGAATAGTTATATACTTTCGAATATGTACCAACACACGAAATTGAAAATATTTTTAAATACTGTAATACTAATTGAAAAAGAAATGATGTTTTTACTCGGGTTTAAAAATTAAAGTTAAAATTAAAATGAAAAAAGTTTGTTTTTAACTACTAATTATTTGTTAGATTTTATCGATCGGTTTTGGAGCTATCAAAGAATATGTACATTTCGGATGCATTTCCTGTACGCAAACAACAATAAAATCAAATCATCCAAAATACTGATCGCTCAGTACGAGTGTCCAAATTGCTGTGAAAAAATAGAATGGAAAAAAAATAAACACCAGGTAAAGCCACTATAAAAGCAGTAGTACCCATAAGCACCATCAGATCGGACAGTTTAAACAGCCGATCAGTAGAACAGTACTTCGTAACGTCTATTTGGTTTATCGTCACCTCTACGTGGTCTAAATTATCCACTACATCTTGCTGCGTATCTATTTTTGTAAATCAACTATATTTGGCTTTTAAAAAATATACCTTAGTACTTTGTCGTGTGTTCTTAATAAGCACTTTTCAACTCAATAGAGTGACATCAAAGATCTACATGTTTTATATTTACAGTCGTGTCTTTTGTGAATACATTTGTTCGAACTTGCCTCCAGGAAAACAGATCTCATTACTATGGCGTGCTAGCCACCTATTTAAAAACAGCAAAAACCGTGATTGCTTGTCGGAGTAAACTTCTATCTACGAGATTGAAACTCAGTCATATAAGGGATTTAGAATAGAATATTACTTCCATCTTCAATTTAGTTTTCAGGCGAATGCCATATTGTGGTGTTTATAAAAAAGACAGTTCGATATAAGAAATGAAGACGATAAAGACTCTACCGATTTAACCAAATATTTCAATTTTGGAAAATAGAAAAAAAGTTGTGGTAGAGCAAGGTTTGAACCCCGGATATATTTACTCAGAATCCGAGACACTAGCCACGGTTCCACCACCCGTTTTAAAAATGCAACGACAAATGCAGGACAGTAAAAAATACACACTTTATAATTACTTACCTGGCTACTTATAAAGGAGACAAATTGGAATATAATATAAAAAAGCACATGACGAATATTTATAATAATCAGATAGGATAACTTGACATTATGATATGTAAAGAATCTCGACGAGTTGATCAAATTTTTAAATAAGTTACAAAATTATTATTCCAAAAATTCATAAAATAAATAAAATCATTTCATGTATATTTTCAAATAACTGACTAATTTTATCTTAAACTTTTTAAGTTAAAAATGAAAATTGCAAATATCTAGTCCTACAGAAAGAAGATTTTTCAACGCAAGATGCACCATAATATTGCCATTCTGATCCATTTTTCATTTGCAGAGCAATCCACAAAGGTAAGTAAACTTGAGTATTCTGATGAGTGTTGTTCTAACCGAGCGTTAATTATTTGCTAAAATATCCACAGCGATCAAAACAGCGAATAAAATGGAAATTATAAAATATTTTAACAGATATTGAACACTTTGTAATAGAAGGAATATAGAAGTCTTATCATTTATTGAGTTTATGATCTACCATTGGCTGATCAAATTGATTACTTTTACACCGCCTATCATTCTGCCCATATTTTAATTCTGTAATTATTATAATTGTATATCTGTTTATTTAAAGGAGCCGGGTTGTGGTTCTATTTCTAGTGTCGCGAACTCACGGATCAGGGGTTGGAGATTCGAATCCTTCTCTACCACAACTTGATTTCCGTTTTCTAATTGTGTCATTTACAACTCGCTGAAATTGGCCCCCAAAATTGAATTATTCGGGTAAGTCATAAGAATGCAAATATTTACATTAAAAACGACTGAAATATTGATTAATGTTGTTAAATTTTATTAAATTATTTCACTTGTTAATAACCGCCATGAAATATATATTTTAATTTTATGCTTTGTTGACTAGTTGGTTAAGACAGAATGACGAATACTGCAGTGTGTAAAATGATCAGTCAATATCTAGCCAATAAACTTCGGCCGTGTTCAAACGACCACAATTTTTTTGCGGTTTAAACTACTTTGCGGCAAAACGTTAAATAACTGGCGTGTTTGAACAGGGCCTTATATTTCACATTATTTGTTCACAAAATATTGGTAACTTCCCAACCAAAAGTTATTGATCATAATTGAAATCTGTGGATTTTGTTAACTGGATTTATCAATTATGGGCGTTGTGTAATTGACTTTTGTGATTTTCATAATTTTATTGACACATTATTACGAAATTTTGCTGTCAATCAAAATTAAGGTAACAATATTTATTGTCTTCCATAGCCAATAATTTATAAAGTGTATTAGTCAGACATGAAACTTTTTAAATTTAAGCTTCAAAACGCCCGATAATGTTGACATGTTAAAATTATTTTAAGGATAGCAATAATTATCAACAATTTAAAATTGGTAAGAACATTTAAATTCCACCAAATAAAAAGTACAAATTAAATCAGAAAATGCAATAAAAAGAACACGAAATCTTAGTTACGTAATCAGTGTGCGACTTTGGAATTAATGGTGTCGATAAAAAAGAAATGCAAGGGCGATGTTATGATTATGGGGGCACATTAGCTTACCCCATTGTTAGAAGTAAGGTTGAAATAACACAGGGAATCATGCTGTGGTGTAATACTTAAAACATGAATACTGTTTTACATTTAAGACCTTTTTTTAAACCATGGTATATGTATTTGTATTTATAGGTTTTGAAAAAACCGTGAATATTATTACATTTTAATATAGATAAAGTAACGTAAATAATTAGGTTTCAACGACTCAACGTTAAATTGACCAGTTATATTAGCTTTTTTACCCTTCAATGAGACACTAAACATTGTACAGTTAAAAATCATTTATACAAATAGTCGCTTGAGTAAAAGTGCACTTTGAAAAAACAAACTCTTTTAAGTTTTAACAATATATATTTTAATGCAGAACAGAAGAAAAATATAATGGAATACATGTCAGCAAAGCATAAAGGAAAATGAAATATATATTTTTTTTTTGTCATTCATAAATTTCATTAAAAGTACATGTTTTTGGAAAATTCTAAACATATCTACTTTTACACATCTAGTAAATGTTATCACTGTAACTCTCCAAAAAAAGAGACTAACTATTGTGCTTAGAGAGCGACTTACACTGTTTTAGTTGTTTATTTATAAGAGTTTATATAATTTTAAATACGAGTACATGAATGAGAAAAATAAAAACAGGATATATAAAGAAAAAACATAAAACAATAATACATTCATACTAATTAAAACTTAATGTTGTTCTTACACGAGCTCAAAAAATTTCTTTAGATTTCTTTTTTAGAAAACTTTTTTTAACTTTAAATTTATTTAGTGATATGTTATTTTTAAAAGTTTTTAGTTCATTAGGTAGATTATTATAATTTTTTACACCTTTGAAGACAAAGCTATTTTGACCATGACTGGTATGGAATTTAGAAATTTTAATTATTTTATTATTCTCAAGGAACATACGATCTACTCGTATTTAGATAACTTAGGGAGGAGCAGGATGCATAGATAGAGGCCACACCCCTCAGATTTCTTCATTGACAGTTATTTTATTCAAAATTAAAATGTATAAAATTTCCAAACAACAAAAAAAACTAAAAGAAGATATATGCAGAATAACACAATGCGGGAATAACGTGTAGTCTTTTTTTTTAGAACGATATTTTACTATTTTTTCTTGTTTTTTTTTTGTTTTCTTTTATTTAGGAAACATACTGTACAATTACATAGTTATTTAGTTTACACAATTAGACTTTACTCTAATGGACCAGTGAAGTTTTCATATTATCATTTTATTTTATCTAACAACAATTTTTTTAAGTACAAAAAAGGCAAGAAAAAAAAACGTGAAAGGAAGTAGTTTTTTAAAAATTAAAATCAAAGTAAAAAAGTTATTTAAGAGTTTGTAGTTAGTATTTACAAATGGAAATAATGTTAAAAATGAAATTTATGCAAACCGGCCTCGTTTCTTCTACATTCATATTTCTCATGCACGCACGCCGATTATTCTGATGTTTGTCATATCCATATTCAATTATTTGCTAGATTTGATCATGTGTCTTTCTCAATTTTCCTCGTTTTCTGCATCCATCTACATTTGCGTTGTAAATCTTTATCGAGGTCCGTTTGCCGTCCATATGGTCTACATATCCAAACCTGGGCCCCTATTACAATGGGACGTTAACAGAGTTATCTTCGACTGTCTATAAAGAAAAACCGACATTCGTGTACGAAAATGAGTATATTTGTATAAACATTTCAAGTATCTTCGTCGATAATATATAATTGAACATGTTTAGAAGAAAAAAATGTATGAATATTCTGCTTTTCATACAGGAAACTTAATTTTACTTTGATAAAAGATTTAAGAAAAATGTTTACTTCCCGTTTTAACCGGGGCCCTAGGCAGCACTCTTTTACAGATGTTGTCGATAACACATACATAGTGGACGGATCTCGACATTTTTGCACCTAACGAGCAAAGTTTAACTAAACATTAAGATCGTTTTCTTACACCATTTTTCCTACTTTTGCCATACTTTGCTTCCAACTGCTAATTTTGCTTTTTACGAGAAACATTTATTTTCTAAGGTCTTTTTAAAGCACCATTTACCTTGTTCTGGGCACTCATCCTCCTTATAAAATAACATAAACAAAATTTAATAGATGAAATAAGTATGAACACTCAAATCGGGGCTGATGATCGGTCTTGTGGGGTTTAAAGAGTTGGATAAGCCCATACGATCAATCACAGATTAAAAGATTATTTTTTATGGCGCTTTTGAGACGGAAGCCGATTTCAAATTATGTTTAAATCTATTAAAGTGAATTTCTAATTCGCTTCTATATCTTTTATTACTTCCAATGGTGGAAGGTCACGGAAGGTCTAGTTAAGTAATGCTCGAGCTTGAACTAGGCTTGCATAATTAAGTCCTTCCGTGACCAGCAATTTCCTGGGGTCGCAGGCCTTGAATTATGCAACACTAGAACTTATCTTTATTTTCTATCATTAATGAATATTGCCTACGAAAGTTCTTATTCAACAGATTTTTGGCCAAGGTTAAAAAAAATAATTAAATTTGAAGCCTTAACATTATCATAAAATATTTTACTAAATATCATAAAACATTTGAGGGTGTTAGAAGCATACTTATCTCCATTGAAGGAGTAACTGAGACATTAGCGAAAAACTTTGAAAAAAGAATTGTGAGATTTTTAATTATGCTTCACTAACTCAATGGAGAATGCTTAGTTTGCGGAGTCAAAAATTATAACTGAAATCTGTTTTTGCAAGATTTAGAGACGGTTTTAAATTACTCTATTATTTTAGTAGATATGTTTTTATCTGTATTTTATTTTGGTATCAATAACTAATTTTCCGTTTTAGGTGGAGATTTCTTAGTTCGCTTCTAATACCTTCATTTATAAATAACCATTTTCTGACTTTTTTATGTCTACCGGTTTCGAGACGTATCCGTCTCTTCGTCAGAACACTCCTCTTTTTTTAACTGTTTCTCTCACAAATTAAAACATTTTTATTACCTAATTTGTACATGTAAGGGTTGCCTACTTAAAGCGCGTGGTTTCAAATCGGAATAAATTAATATTTTTGTGCAACAACTATGGGAAAGGTGTAAAATTGATTTTTCACGTTGGTTTAATTAATGTCTTGACGAAACGACAGCTAAATTTTAAAACTGGTAGACATAGAAAAGTCGGTAAGTGGTTATATACAAATATTTAAAAACATTTAATTATTAAATCTCATGCAGATTACTAACTCCATATTATTATCAAGATACTCTTAGGAAGGAAGTTTAGTTCTAGGGGAAATTAGATATAATAAATGTTTTCTTGCACGCAGTAAAAATTACAGCATTTAACTTTAAGGAAAAGTTTCTCTAAACTTTATGAAAAAAAAAAAAATAAAAATTTTGAATTGACGTCAAAAGTTTTTTTAAATCAATCAATAATGTGTTGTGATAGATTTCCAATTTCTAGGAAGCCAATACACCGATCAGAAAAAACTCACAGAAGGGAACTAGTGACGTCAAGCGCAAAGTAATTAAAAAATACGTAACTTTAAAAAATTGTTCATTAGCGAACTTTGACTCTAACTTTATGTCACTCGAAAACAAATGATTTTTTACTAAGGTCCTAATTAGTTTTGCATATTCTGGTGAATTACGATCTGGAATATCAACCTTCAAAAATAATGCCAAAATTTTTGTCACGTTTTGTAAGGGTGATTAAAAAAGGCACTATTCAATATAAATTTTCTTACCTTTTTTAGGAGGGTAGATTTACATGGTAACTGTTATCAATAGTCGTTTTGTTGTTTGCCGCGTAGTACCGGGAACGCACGAATAATAAAAAAGGCTTTTGAAATACACATCCACATAAATAACATAAACAGAGACGAAGGGCTTAAATTAAACTCAACATGACTTCCGGTACCACATGCGGCAAACAACAAAATGACTACAGATAACAGTCACCGTGAAAATCTACCCTTAATAAAACCTTACCGAAATAAAATTTAATAGTACCTAGCTAATTATTTTAGGAATATACACATTGTAACTAAAATACCAAGACACTTCATTTAAAGACTGATATGTCAGCCCATGATTCATCAGAATATGAAGGTAATACAAAATAATATCTGTACCTTAGAGCAGAGGTTGGTAAACCGCGGCTCGCGAGCCGCAAACGGCTAAAAAGCCGCTCGGGTACGGCTCGAACAGCGCAAGTGATGTACGCTTTTTGTTTGATTTATTTCGTCTAAGGATCCTACTGATCAACATATACGATTACTGCCTTTTGCATACTTTTTATTTTATTTTATTGAAATAAACGGCACATAGTGCCTTTTACATATAAGTTGCATATAATAAAAGACATAAATGTAAGTGGAATAAGTAAATATAGTATTTAAAACAAATTATTACTAAATAGTTATTTGCAAATTAAGGAGTCAAAAAAAAAGATACACAGTTTAAAAACGATATTACTAGTTATAAAAATACCTGAAAAATTTAATTTTTGGTAAATAAATATTTTGAACCTGTAAGAAAGTAACAAATATTTAATTAATATTGTAATTTGTGTATTTTATTGAATAAAGACTCTATGAAAAAAATCCTTCATCAAGAAGCGATTGTGAGCAGGCTTTTACAGAAAAAAATTGCAATGTCATGAAATTTGTGCTCAAGATCGTCAACACGATTGTAGATGAAGCTTTTTATCATCACCAATTTAGAGAATTTTTAGTTGACATAGAGAGTGAATACGCATATTGTCTGCTGCATAGTACGTTGGGTTTAAAAAGGAAATGTTTAAAAACGAAATTAAATTGGCTCTTAAAAGAAATCTTAATTGTTGTACTGCTGATATTTGGCTCTTTTGACTAATGGGTTTGCCGACCACTGCTTTAAAGGCTTAAATACGAGAATCTTCTGTTTGCTATTTTGAAGTAAAAAAATTGAGAAATTTTAGCAATAAGCTTTTTTATACCTGAAAACACCGAAGTCAATTTTCGTCATTTAATGCGATTTTAAAGTTGAAATAAAAAAAAAAAACACTTTTTTTAATGCATAAAACATCAGTAATCCTAGATACGCTATTTTAATATGTACTTTTACTATCAAAAAACACATTATTTTACATTGAAAGTTCTTTGAATATTGAAATCATCTCATTTTGTTAAAAACTTGTGATGTTTTGACAATCGCAGAATAAGGAATCATGACTTTTTTAAAACAATTTTAAAGTTTTAAAGGTCTACAAAATACCGTCAAGTATAAAAAAAAAATACTACTTTTATTTTAGCTGAAAAAACATTTATAAATTTGAATTTCTTCGAAAACGGTAATTGCATTGGCCACGTTTCTAATACGTCGCCATTAATGTTTATTTGAAGATTGGTTTGTAACCGTTTAAATTTTCATGGAACGTCATCACGAATCTTGACGTCTCAATTATCAAGGCAAAAAATGTCGTGTTTTTCTAGGGAGATGTTTTTTTAATAATTTCTTTTTCAAAGTTATGCATGAAAACATTTCTTCACAATATCCATATTGATTTTGAAAATAAAAATATTTTTTCTAAATCCATTTCATATATTTTTATAGGTATTCGTAGAATGTGATCTTTCCCTATCACAAAATCTTTTTTACTGAAAATTTCGTTTAATGTGATCCCAAGGTTTATCCTCAAGTAAGGTACAGAAATAACCTCATCAAAAAATAGTTCGTTTTTTAGTAAAGAGTCAAATATCATTGCCGACTGCAACACGGTATAAACTTCTAATACGTAAACATTTTTTTTTTACATAATATATAGTTTAACCTGAAGATGGCTTTAGAAACGGTAGCCTAAACGTCGGAACGAATCCAACATACTCGGATCATTTAAAAAGGTGATATATATAGCGTAGGATTGTCAGAATCAAGAAAGGGGTACTGCGTTGGTTTGGACATGTAGAGCAAATGGACAGCGAAAGAACGGCTAAAAGAATCTACGATGCAAATGTTGATGAATGCAGAAAACGAGGAAGACTGAGAAATACATGGCACGATCAAGTTTATCAAATAAATGAAGATGGACATGTCAAGAGTAGGAATAATTGGCGTGCGTGCATGAGAAGATGTATGAATGTAGAGAAAGCGAGGTCAGTATGCAAAGACAAAGTGATATGGCGTTCTATCCTCTTTACCTACTCCTACGGGGAAACGTAATGGTTTGTTTGTATGATTTTGTTTTGGATTCATTAAGCAAACATCAGAATTTTGTTCTAAATTTATTTTGGGAATTCGAATGAAAAAACCTTTTCGTTTATTTTTTGATGTTGAAGGAATGTAAGAAATACGCCTTAAAAAGTAAAAACTATTTACTCTCAAATGTTATTTTGTAAATAATTAAAGTTTTCAGGAAAACCAAAGAATATAAATCAAATCCGGTGATTTCCCATATAATTTTGATATAAAATATTTTAGGTATCTTTTGAAACCGCCGAGTAATGTAGATATTAAACTTTCTGTCAACAGCTGTCGCTCATGACGGATCTAAGGGGCTGACAGGAAGATGTTTTGAAAATCTCTTCTTAATCCGAGGATCGAAAAAGTAAAAAAATATAAACGAAATTCTTATGAACACAATGGAAACAATATTTTTTCCGTTAACATGATCCCGAATTTCATTTTTCTCCAATCATTGTATTCGATATACTGAATTGTTATTTTTCCATAAGCTAAGGATTTTCATGGATTTACGATATATTCTAGAAAATATTCGTCTTTCTTATAAAATTCTAAAAATTGAAAGCCTTTTACATGATACGATTTTTTTTGCATTGAATTGGATGATTTCATGAAAATAGAATGACTTAAGCCTATTCCTAAAATTTGATTTGTCGCGTGCAATTATGAAACACATTTAGTAAAGTTAGTATATTTTCATATTGTTAGACAATATAACTAAAATTGTATTGATTTTTATTTGGAACGAAAGAGGTGAAACATATTTGACAAGGCATTTAAAGAACTTATGTCTTGTAATTGGCTGGTTTATGGCCTACTGTGAAACATTCACCATTCTTCCTATATTTGAATATCCACATTTTCTCAATTTGTCTATTGGTTGATTTAATTATGCAAAAAAGCTGAAACCTTTATTCATTGTGGGTGAGATTTATACGACTGCATTATTTCTCAAAATATTTTTTTTGTTATACTCCTCCCTCTACCAGTAAGTTAAATCAACAATATTTTGATATAATTTGAGTAATATGGAAATCTAGGCAAATACTGGACTTATGACCTATCTTTGGCTGGCCATTTTACCTTCTCAACAACGTTTTACAAATTGTGTGCAAACATTTGTGCATACTAGAAATATTGTTGATTTGTTGTGGTCCCGTGGTAGTATTGTGGACTCACGGGCCAAAGGTCCGATGTTCAAATACCACTCTACCACAACACGATTTCCATTTTTCCCGCACAAGTTATTAACGACTTTTAAGAAATGGTCCAAAACTTTAAATAATTGAGTAAATAATAAAAACTCAAGTATTTCTGTTTTTACAAAATACAAAAATTCGTTTTTGTTCAGTCCCGAATTTAAATTATACTAAAATGTGTAGATTGAAATGAAACGTATACTTAAAATTAATCAAAAGTAATCTTGGCCGATTGTTTGAGTGAAGCCCACAAACCTAAACAATGTACCCAAAAAATTAATAAAACGTTTAAATTCTAAATCTCAATAAATGTTTTATTGTAATTTATATGAATCGACTCAAATTAAATTCTGCGAAAATTTATACGATTTATGTATGAACTAAATAAAAAAAAAAAAATTGTGCCCTTATTACCAAAATCCGTTTTTGTCAACAATTTTAATTAAATTAAGATGATAAAAAAATGGTGCATAAGAAGGGGCCATTTAGAACAAATTTGATGTAACAGCCCGTTCTCAAATGTCATCAATTATTTTTTATAATTTTTTTAATGTTTTTGTTGGTATTTTTCCAGATATTTATAAAAAGTAAAAAAAAATTGGCTTTTAATAAAAAAATAAAATTTTATGGCTCGTATCAGCTCTAAATAAACTTTGTTTGTCTAGGTAGTGTCTTATCGTTGTACTTAAGTGAAAAAATTGTGAAGATAATCATTCGAAAAAAATATAGAAAAGGTGGCTGTATTTTTATTTTCTACTTAAATGCTTTTCCAAATAAGGTTTAGTAGAATAAATTATGCAAATATTTATTTATTTTCATATTATATTACATACACAAAATTGTAATTTATACAATGTTCCTTTGACTATCTAACTTGAGTTATTTACCCCGTTATAGTGTATAAAGAGAAAAACAAAGTAAAAAATGGAGTAAAAACATGGTTAAAAATGTAGTAAAGACAAAGTCAAAATGTAGTAAAAACATAGTAAAAAATGAAGCAAAAACAAAGTTAAAACGTACTAAAATCATAGTAATAAGTGTAGTGAAAACATAGTAAAAAATGTAGTGAAAACATAGTAAAAAACATATAAATGATATAAAGTATTTAAAAAAACATTTTATAACCTAGTAAAATGCAAAATAAAAACAGAATACATAGTAAAAAACATATTTAAAGTCATGGTAAAAAAATAAAATGTACGTGTATAATAAAAAGGATATAAAAAAAACAGCTAAATACTGAGTAGAAAGAGAAAAAAAAATAGTAAAATAAAACATGAATTAACAAAACACATTGTTTTAAATAAAAAGAAACATAGTAAAAACAAACTAAAAAGTTACGAGGATCGTAAAAAAATAAACAGTAAAAAACTTAAAATATATAATGACAATTTAAATTAAAACATGTGTTGGCCATCCAACAGCTACCATCAACCCCTCAGACTCTCTGCGACTAATTGCTCTAAATAAAGTAGTCAGCAACCTCATTAGCTTGTGGCTCTTGCAACATTTCCATGGATCTGGCATTATATTATAAAGCTTTTGTTTTATGTAGGAGTATTGTCTCTGTGCTAAAGAAATTCTAACCATTTGTCGGGAAATCAGATCGCTACTGGTACTCCGAGTCTCATAATGATAGGAAACTCATGGATGTATATCTTTGTTAATGTGAGTGACCACCACTGCCCAATACCAATGGAATTTTTAAAACTGAGATGCTCTTGTGAAATATTATAAAAATACAACGAGAACCCGTTCCCTTGAAAACTAGGCGAGCCTGGTTGAGACTCTCAGGAGGCATCCGAAGTATATAACTCAGCCAACCGTATTGCCTCCGCTTGATGACAATTGTTACCGGAGTTTGCTGCGTCCGTTCTCGGATTTAATATTCCTTGCAAAGTTAAACCACTACACACCTAAGATTCTTCTGATACATCTATTCTCAAAACTCTGAATTTCGCTCTTTGGGGCCCTAGTGAGCGTAGGCGCCATTTGGTTATCACTGAGTAAATATCCGATCCCCAGACAGCCTTCATACTGATGAATATGGCGCCTGCTACTCCAAGCCATACTTCCAGTTATTTTTTAAAGCTGCTTTTTTCTGTAACATATGTTCCCAGGTTTTTCAAACTCTCGATCCTTTCGATGGTTAGGTTAAGGAAAGTCAGGGGGTTTCGAGCATCAAGGCACGAAGTGTTGCACAGTACAAGCGTTTTTTTTATTGGTTTTTGAACCCATGCATGCGGAGTACTATTTAGCTTTTCTACAGTAATACAGCACTTCTTAAGCAAACAAAATATATTTAGAGCTGATACGAGCGTTAGAATTTTTCTATTAAAGACACAAGACCGAAATGGGGAAAATGGCGACAAAAATCGTAATAATAAATTAGTGATATTGAGAGATAAGCCACTAGAAAATTTGTCCCAAATGGACTCCTCCATCCAACATTTTTTTTCGTTCCGATCTCTTCCGAACACCCTGCATACTACTTTAATACTATGTTAGATCGGAGAATAGACATAAGTTATATAACCGTATTAAATTATCGGTTTTCTTAGTTCGGTATTTCCCATGTGTAAAGAAATGTCAAGAGCAAAGAAACGAACAACGTCTCTAGTAACTGTAGGCGGCACTTTGTTAATATTTTTTTTTTATTATTTTTTTTTTTACATTTTTTAAAATGTTTTTTTTTTTTTTTATATATTTTTTTTATTTTTATTTTTTGCACCACAACAGGCCAGGAGGCCTAATTACAGTGGTGAATTACATCACAGAGCACCCAGACTTGAGAAAAATCACATTTTTAATTTTTGTGTTCTCACCGGGAATCAAACCCGGAACCTTCCGTGCGTGAGTCAAGCGTCTTGACCACTACACCACGGAGGCCGCCTCGGAGGGTATTCGTATTATACAATAATATAATACGAATACCCCCTGAGATTGCGCCACTGCTATTGGAATGCTTTACAAAATACTTGAACAATATAGATACTGTAACTTGAGCTTAGACGAAATGATGTATTTTTAGAACGTAATTTGACGTACAAAACATAAGCTAATTTAAGAAAAATATCAATAATTTTAGCCATTTGTTAATGAATACTTAAAATATCATCGTTATCATAATATGCTACCTTAAGAGAAAACGCGGTTTCGCTTTTATTCATACAAACGTATTGACGTGCCTTTGTTATTTTTTTTTTTTTTATCGATTGTTTATCATGGGAATTAAAACGATCCAAAAATCCTTTAATTCGCCTAGTTTTATGTGCTGTTTTGGACATACGGTATTCAAACATGATGACTTTTTTTGAAAAACGCATGAAATACTGAAACAGAAAATTTCATTTTAATACTCTTTAAAAAAAAACAACAAGATCGTTTTTTCTCAATTATTTTTATTATTAATAATATAAATAAATCCTACATATAGTACATATTATATTATCAGGAGTTATTTTAAAAACTCATTTGAGACCGTACATATAAAGAAAACATTTTTCTGACAATACATAATATCGTACATAGTTAATACATCCAAAATAGTAAAAAAACATTTTATAAGAAACATAAAACACTATTTGCAAGCCGTGTTTTCGCCGTCTATTCTCTCTACATGTCCATTGTCCACACATTTGCCTGAGAGATAGCACTTCGACAGCATTAAGCATACTTTTATTTTTGTTTTTCTAATTCCATACCTCACTCATTTCAACTCTGCCTTCAGCGACAAACATTCATCTGCCCGTATTGATTTTAGTGCACCGTTTACTCTGTTCTTGGCAGTCACCCTCCATTCAATATCTTTCTCAGTCTTTCCATCCCTACTTAACATAGTGTCCAGGTACACGAATTCCTCTACCAGTTTAGTATAATATCGTTCATTTCACATTTAGCCATACTTTCGTCTCTTTTGAAAACCGCCACATTCGATTTATTAACATTCATCTACATATTACTTCACTTGCATACAGTGTGGAGTTTTGTTACCAAAAATTGCAGGTACTCTTTGTTGTTAGCTAGAAACATGGCGTACAGCATACGACACTTGATTTTCGTTTTTTTACTTGAACGTTCGATGAAAATATTTTAGCAAAACATACAATGCACCTAGATTGTTTTGTTGCATATGTAAAAGATCAGTTCCATATTTATTGTCTAAACGCCATAAACATTCATCAGAAAATATAAAATTGAACATATTTTTGAGTTGTGAATTTTTCTAGGGGCTGTAAAATGTTTCTTTGTATGCGAGAGATGAACTAACGTAAATAAAAAAACTCAACTTTACAAGAGAAACAAATAAGTGATTTTTATGATTTAAATATATAGTATTTTTTAATGAGAGGCTTTAAATTAAATTTGTTTTCGATTATATATTAATGTTTATGTGTTCTTTATGGTGTAATTTTTTTAAGTTATGAGATTTTTAATGCTAAAAAAGGAGACACATTTATTTACCACATAATACCTTTATGGTACAACATAAAATATTGTTTGCGAAAATAACAGTAAATCCAAAATTTTTTTTCTCCAGTACACAAAAATCCTCTTTTGCAATTTATTAGTAAAATATAAGTGTTGTTTATTAACCAAATAAAAAAAAATGTAAGGATAATAGTGTAATATTTTTCAAATAATGAAATGTGAAAAGGGTGCCTATCATCCGTCGCCAATAAGTTTTAATTTCCATGAATGTATTATCATGAAACATTTTAATGAACCAATGGTAAAAATATTTGTTTTAGGAAATAAAAAACCCGATAATATGACTTTACAAAAGTTAGGTAGTTTTAATAAAAACGTTTTTTTTTGTTGAACAAATTATTTTTATTTAACATTATAGGAGTCAAACGTTTGTACAAAAGATTCACTGTTGTTTACCTCTAAAGATGTTATAAAATAAATTAAGAGTTACCGCAATTTACTTAGTAATCGAGAACAAAAAAATTGGTTTCGATATAGTAATTACTCAATGCATCATTTACGAGTTATCGCAGTTTACCCCTCACCGCACATATTTGACACAAAGTGTCACCTACAGTGTCGTGTAGGTTATATATAATCATTAGACTTTGACCTTGCACATTGGTTGTTGCCAACTGCCCTTGGAAAAAAACTTTTTCCCTTGTTATTGCATATGTAATTATCCAAGGTCACGCGATCGATTAATTATTCATCTAAGTACATTCAATATACACGTGTAAAATTACTGATATGCATGTCAATCTATGGCTGGGTCTGCGCATGAATATTTAACGTTCGGATCAGTTACCCATCGATTAAAGCAAGGATAAAAAATTATAACAAATCGCCTCTTTACTAACAACAACGCGTTGATCATTTTTGTTGTTTTTACAAGACGTTGTATAAACTGGTTATTTTATTTAAATGTTTAACCAATTTATGTCTTAAAATGTATTAAAATGAAACCTGTATCCATGAACTGTCACCTATTAAATATAAAAAGTAAGGTAAATATATTCAAAGCATTTGAAAAGAGTTAACACTTTGATGAACGTTTTTAATGAATTTTTTAAACTATTTTAAAACAAAAACTTTGTCAAAAATGTTTTTAGCAAGTTCAAAATTTTGCAGACAGGCTGGATTTCCTCCCTAGGGAGTTATTTACATCTAAATTTGTCACAAGAGGGAGGGAAAACATTTTAAGAAGGTAATATGGAAGTCTAGGCATTTACAGGGCTTATGATATGTAATTGACTGGTTTAAGTAACAACTTTAGTAATTTTTTTTTTAAATTCAAATAAATAATGTTGAAAGAGTTCAACAAAAGTTTTTAAGATTTATTAATTTCTAATAATTATATTTATATATATTTATAGAATTTATTATAATTAATGCATGTATTAGCAAAATATTTTTTTTTAAATACGTCAGTCATTTAACAAGCGTGCACTCCTGCTTCCTGCCAATAACTGACTGATAGAACAAAATTTTGTGTCGCTTTCACACAAACACCAGCCGGAGAACAGCATCTCTGTCTTCCGTATTTATAAGGTCTTTTATCGTGCTCTTTTTTATACAGTAAACTAAATTTATTGTGGTATTGACAACACTTTTATTCGTATAATTATTCTTCGCATAGCAAGGATAATTTTTTTTTAAATAAAATCCAGCATATTCGTAAAAATTTTTCTTTCCAAATCCAGTGTGAAAATATCCATTTTACGATTACAAAAAATACAACTTTATCATTTAAATAATAAGAAATGTATATTTATTTATTTGGTTTCCAAACAATGAAAAAATTATTCATAATACACATAAATATTAAAACAATAAAAAAAAATGACACTACTTAGTTTTCATCAATAACATGTTAACACTCACATAATACATATTTATATCAAATGAGCAAAATAAATTATTAAATTGAATTTAAACTATTGTAGAAGTTGAAATAAAATTGAAAAAAATGTACGAAAATTATTCTAAAATAAACACGAAAAAAATACGTATTTAAATAAAATGAACAATTAAAATTATAAAAATTAAACTTTTTTAAAAAAATCATCAATTAATATAAAACTAATAAAAACAATTCATAAAATACTAATAAAAACAAAAAACAAAATATGCATCGAAACAAAACCAGCAATGTAATCCATCAAAATTAAATGTACAAAATGAATATGTCAATACAAAAACGCATTTTGTACACACTTTTGAAACCTTAAACAATCCAGCGTCAAAAATGACGATCTCTACGTTTTCAATGGTATTGTATAATCTGCACATTCTTGACACTGGATTGAAGAAGGGCACATTATTCTTAAATGAATCTATGTGGAATGTTTTTGGGTTCCTTAAGGTATAACCATTAGGAACACAATTTTTTATCGTACCTTAACAGCTTGAACTTTCCAATCTACCATTTACAATCTTATAAAATATCAAGTTTTATATCCTATGCAGACTCGTGTTACACCCAGCCACACAAGAGTTAAAGAATATCTTCATCGATTCTCTGTAGTATTAAAATAAGTTTTTAATACTTCCAAAAGACAAGATTTTTTCTTTC
This sequence comes from Micrasema longulum, assembly GCF_059751315.1. Taxonomy (NCBI): domain Eukaryota; kingdom Metazoa; phylum Arthropoda; class Insecta; order Trichoptera; family Brachycentridae; genus Micrasema; species Micrasema longulum. The sequence continues at coordinate 66,381 of NW_028277663.1, forward strand.
TGTTTATGCTCACCAGCCCCGTTATTCATTGATCCTTATTTTTTTATGAAAGTGTCTTATATATATAAAAGAAATTTCGAGTGGTAAATCTCAAAGACCAGAAATGAAGACCTATTTCTTGAATCTTTTTGAAAGTGATAATTTTTAGCTCAGTTTCTGTGAATAGTCTATATATTGTGTTTAAATGTTTTTCTTTTCTTTTTTTAATATTAAGTTCACAGAATGTTTAAATGTTTTTATTTTCTTTTTTAATATTAATTTCACAGAATGTTTAAATGTTTTTCTTTTCTTTTTTAATATTAGGTTCACAGATTGTTTGAATGTTTTTATTTTCTTCTTTAATATTAAGTTCACAGATTGTTTAAATGTTTTCTTTCCTTTTTTAATATTAAGTTCATAGATTGTTAAAATTTTTATTGTTTAAATGTATACTATGTATTGTTACAAGAAATGTACTATTTTTTTTATGTACCGTCCCAAATGAGTTTTCTCGTACAACTCCTGGGAATATAATATCATGATATTCATGTCTTATATGTTTTATTAATAAATAAAAATAAAAAATAAAAAAAATGTAACAGTTATGCGCCCAACTTTTTCTTTTAGTTATTTTCAATGGTGGTATTCTGCAATAAAGTAAAATGTTATTTGTTTTATTTTTCATTTTCATATAGTCTCAAGATTTTGCGTCACGATTTTTTTTAAGGAAATGGTTTTTAATAAGTTTTTAATCACTCACGATTAGAAAATAGGAATCGATTTGGGATAGAGTGGGGTTTGAACATTGGACCCCTGATGTGTGAGTCCTCAATACTAGCCACAAAAACTAAAGAAAATAATGTTGTATTGATTTAAATGCTTAGTTCAATTGAAAAAAAAATGTTGGTATTATAACTCTTTAACATTTTTACCACGCAGTAAATCAAATGAAAAACATACATTAATGTGAAAAGCTTTCAATAAAACATTTCTTTATGCCTTTTACAAGATGGTGCGTGTGCTACGCAAAGCCCACATAAATGCGTATTTCTAGCAAACAAAATTGCATGAATTATGCAAAGTCTCAGAATATCAGAAAGAAAGCATTAGTCTTGGAGAAATAATATTTTATGAATTGTAAATGAGTTTGGCAAAAGCTTCTCTTTGAAATAAGCAAAGAAATCAATCGTTTGAACACTCATTGTTATGAAAATTAATTCGCACATGATTGAAACAAGAACCATGAACTTGAAACGTTTGAAACGTTATGAGATGATAACATCATAAAACATGATATTTGCCAAGAAAAATCACTTAATACATGGTATCTAATATTATCTGTGGTTACAATATTTGAAATACGTAAACAAATTGAATTTTAAATAATCAAAAATCTTTAAAGAACACAAAAATATGTTCTGTTTAAATTTCATAGTAGTTTTATTTATAGTAGTGATCATATTCAGTCGTTATGATGCAATGACTCAGTAACATGATAATGTACGAGTATTTACGTGAAACGTTAAAGTTATTTTTTATTTAAAAAACTACGCAACTTGAATAAGTAATAAAAAATTATAAAATGGGTTTTGGTATAGTGAGCTGGGGAGGTTGCCCGGCGTCTATCATAAACCCCCTAATAAATGTACAAAAATAAATTCTAAGATCCTATTCTGCCTACCAAATCTGGAGTTCCTATTTTAAAAAGATATAGATTTGTTGGAAAAAGTCCAGAGAAGAGCAACTAAAATAGTAGTTTTTCTAAGAAATAAATCATATGAGGACCGCTTAAGGGAGCTCGGTTTAAGTTCGCTGGAAAAGCGGAGGCAGCGTGGTGACTTGATTTAAACGTTCAAAATCTTAACTGAGCAATATAATGTACCTAAGTTGAAATCAATCTTCACTATGAATGAAAACCGCCATCTCAGAGGTCATTCACTGAAACTCAACACTACCTTTGATTTGCATTTATATCAAGTGTACATTATAAATTGATTGCATCTAGGCGGTTTTTAAGCACATTAACTAAACTAGCACCAATCACTTTCTCGGGAAGGCCATTCCATTTCTTCAAAACTCGGTTTGTCAGGAAGTTCTTCCTGGGGTTGGATAAGAAGGAGGTAGTGTTGAGTTTCAGTGAATGACCTCTGAGATGGCGGTTTTCATTCATAGTGAACATTGATTTCAATTTGGGTACATTATATTGCTCAGTTAAGAAATTGCATCATATCATCACGCATCAGCTTAATAGCTGCTAGTGTATCATTATTAATAAAAATAATAATAAAGAGTCATGCTTCGATGTCCCCAACTTTCCTATCTGAGACATTGTTTAAATTTATGTAGGCACTGGATATAAGACATTTTTTTAAAAAAGAGCCGTTGACTTATTTCTGGTCATGTTGTGACAATAAGAGATCCCAGCAGAATGCTCGTAAGAGGTTTTCCTGTAATTTGAATTATTCAATACCAAAAACACGTACGACTTTCACTTAGAGAAATTCATGAGTGTTCAATGTCCTCCAGTTCTCTAAAACGAAAGCCATTTTCAGGAAGGGTGTACAAGTTTGGATTTTGTCTAAAGGAAGAGATCATTGCAAGAGACTATAGTACTTTTGAACGGGTTGTCCAGATGTTTATTGAAATTTATGTTTATGTAATAATTTTCATTTGTAGTATTCTTTCATTATATGCATGCTTTCACTTTCTATTTTGTTGTATCCCAACTCAATACAGGGCTCTTGACTTCATAGAGTTAGGGATATGTTTTCATTATGTGTATATATATTTATGTAATCTGTATCTTCAAATTTAAAAATAAATATGAATAAAAGAACATGTGCCTGTTAGTCTATTATAATTCTGTTTTATTTTGGTAAGATGAGTACACGCGTTGATAAAATTTTGCGAAGAATTTATGTCGTTCTTATGGTAAACCTTAATATTGCAATTTCGAAAACAATTTCAGCAAATTTTACGAATGTAAATATTAGTTGTGGTATGCTAAAAACTGATAATCGAATAGTGTTATTTTTTTGCATATCGCGAATTGGTAGCGAGCTTTGAACCTCTGATCCGGAACCTGCCCTACTACCAAGGCACTACAGTGTAACTCATGTAGGAACCATTATTCTAAAGTAAGATTAGTTGATATTTGTCATGAAGAAAAGCTTATGAGTATCTGTTCTTTTTCATTTTCGAATGTTGCGTATTGAACACACGCCGTACTCATGTAAACTTGACAGGTAAAACCCTCTCCTCAAGGACTTGTCAGCCATCTTAAATCTCAACTCACCAAAACAAAATGACGAAGGATGGTATTATGATCGTCGTTGTTTCTAGTTTTTTCGTGAATTTTTTTGATATGAATGTTTTGAATTTAGAACATTGAAATAAATGTCTTTTTTAATCATGTTGAAAAGTTGATTATTATTCAAATAAAAAAAACATATGTGCCATTTAAATGTTTGTTGCCGCTTGAGAATACTTTTTTTTTTAAATTTATTTTTATATGTATATATAACAATTTTGAAATGATGATTTAAAATATATAATATCGCAAACATATTTTTAAAATTTTGTTAAAAAAAATTGAATTAAATTCTTTATATTTACGTGTTGTACATTATTTTCCGGCTTTTCGTAGATCTCTTCGCGACTTATACCCGTATGCAAAGACAAAACTTAAGGCAAGGAAAGTACATTCTAATTTCAAATGCAGAGAATAACCCGCAGGTGAAGACAATAGAATGTACATTCCTCACCTTAAGGTTTGTCTCTGCATACGGGTATTAATCAGTGTGGGATGAGTTTGGATTGGCATGGTTTAGCTCGAAGTCTATGTCTTTCGTTTTTATGAATATATTGTATACCATTATTGTATTGCCCATGTTTGTCTTTGCTTCATGGTTTTATATTCTTTTTGTTTAGTTTCATGTACTTATGTTTCTTTATGTAACTGTTGTAATTGGCTAAGGTCGTATATACGAGTATAATAAATATTTTTTGAAATAAATAAAAACATATAATTCCCTTTTCCTCAAATAATGGTGAATAGGACACTACATTTGAACATCAATCGTAGCGTATTTAGACAAATTTATTTTACGGGCATGTTATGCGATCAGTCTCAATCTTCAGGCACCAGTCGGGGGACTAAAAATATTGCAGAATAAAAACACACGTTGAAATAATAAATATTTTCTGTAAGGTCCCAACATTTGTTAATTTAGAATCAGAAACATAAACTAAAGTTTTTGAGAAGTAGATCTACAAGTCTAGACATTTACAGGGCTTATGACTTTTCATTGACTAGTTCAAGTTTAACATTCACCATTCTGCCTATGTTTGAACATTCATATTTCTTCAATTCTATCAACTGTTGGTTTTTATAAAATAAAAAAACTAAAACCTTTATTTAGAGATTTATATGACTAAATGAATTATTTTTCCTACAATTCCTGAAAATATTTTTCAATTTTTATGCATTTTCTTGGACCAGTCGGCTTAGTCATCAATATTTTGAGTCTCTCAAATTCCCGCAGACTGTCTGTAGGAATTTGGACAGACTCAACATATGGTTGCATTTTAAATGTTTAGATGGTTTTATCAATAAAATGTTAACACAGCATGTCGTGAGCATAAAACAAAAATTAGCGATGTCAATTATTTGCAATTTTAATATATTTTCAACAATTTCTAGTGCTGGAATTTATTTTCCAAGTCCACTTACATCGCAAAGATTTTTACAAAATTGAAAAATGTTTATTGATCAAGTTAGTCTATGAACAGCTGCTACAGGAAATATGACAAAATCAAAACACTTCTTTACATACTAACACTATACATTGCCAATTATTCTTTATCTGTGTAAAGCAAAACAAACTTTTAATCAAAAGTGAACTAAATAGCAAAACTATTAGTTCGTGACTATGTAAAAACTTCAATCTTGATTTGCCAACAAACGATTTTTTTTACTTGGCAAGTTTTCCTTGTATACCTTCTCGCGATATATCATCATTATTTTCTTTCTGCACCTAATGGTGCAAAAGACACTGCATTGGTAGACCAATTGCAATGTATCTTGATTATTTTTGTTGCACAAATGTAAGATGATCAGTCTTACGCTTCAGGTATCAGTCCAGATACTGTGAAATATTCTAGCGTAAAAACATATTATTAAATAAGTATTTCATGTCAACCATACCACGATATATGATAGTTATAAAAAATGCGAAAATCCTTCAATAAATATTGTTAAATAATAAAAAATAATCCTTTAAAAGTAAAAACTAATAATTTATGAGATGCATGTTATTTATTGACAATTATTGATGACATTCCATTTTAATGTATGTCATATATTAAAAACAGTTGGTACACTTTATTTAGTTGACAAATTAGCGCTTTTATCCTCTAATGGGCACCATCAGACTGGTGCCTGAATGACCAGTCTAAAAAGGCCCGTTAGAGGGTGAAAACGTTAATTGCTCAAATAATTGAGTGGAAGTGCACCTAATATTTTGAATTTGTAACTTTAATTCAAACGTAAGTTATTATTTAAATACTATGACGGCCTCGTGGAGTAGTGGTCAGCGGTTTGCTTACCACACTAGAAGTCTCGGACTCGAATCCCGACACGGTTGACATAAAATATTTATTTGAAAAGGTGTTTTTACACTAAAATATTTCACAGACCCTGGACTGGCACCTGAAGCCTAAAACTAATAATCTTACATTCATATGACAATGATCAAGATACGCTGCGGTTGGCGTCCCAATATATTTATAATCATAATCTATAATAACACTATGTACCGTTAGGTGCTGAAAAATAATGATGATTATAATGATTTAAATGATTGTAGCCTTAATATATATATATATATATATATATATATATATATATATATATATATATATATATATATATATATTTTGTATATGTATATTGTATTTAAAATTTCAAATACAAAGATTAAATACTTTGGCGGACTTATTGCTAAAAGCAATATCTTCAAGCCAACCAAAAATAGATTGCTTGAGCAGAAAGAAAAGTTGGTCGAAATTTTGTACTAAAAAAACAAAAATATAAATTTAAAGATACATACGTAAAATAAAAATACCCGAATTATTCAAAACTAACAGCTCTTGGGAGATAAGACCTGCACATATTAACTTTTTTCAAAAAGTGCATTATGTTAAACATAATAAATGATGAAAAATGTAGAAGCAGATAATGAGTTCAAATGGAAAGAAAAAGAGGAACCAAAGAAATAAAAAGGGATAAAAATATACATTAAAAAAAAAACATTAAAAATCCAGGGATATTAGGATTCTGGGAATCTATAAAAATGTTTCAGGCATTTTTCGAAGGTGGCTAGAGAAGGTGGATTCTTTATATGAAAAGGTAGCTCGTTCTAAAGTCAAGCAGCTTGAATGGAAAAGGAATAGCTGAAAAATGATGTGCTGTGTCGAGGAATGGAAAGTGTTCTCTCCTGAGAATAGCGAAGCGAAAGACCATGATCAGAAAGGTAAATTAAGTTCTCAGCAAGGTATTTTGGAGCGCAAAGGTTGTAAACAACATGATGAAAAAGTAAGAGAAATTGAAAGTTTATGCTCTGATAAAAATGAATCTACTTGAGTTAGGAGCGAAGGGGTGATACATGATCACACTTTTTGAGATTAAAAATGGAGCGGATGCATTGATTCTGCAAATGCTCTAGACGATCTAGAAGTTCCGTATTGGCATCAAGATAGCAAATATTAGCAATACGTATGCAGTAAAAATCTACGTACATTAAGAATATGATTTATTAAAAAGTTTATTTTAAAATATTTGTAAATCTGGTTCCAAAAATATAGTTCTATTTTGGATAAATAATTTTGATGCACGCCTTGCAATTGTTTTAAATCACATTGTTACTTCCGACACCATCAATATTTTTGACAGTAATATATAATATGTAATAAGGGATACGTCTAAACGTTTAATAACGCGACAGTTTAATTTTGCAACAGTGCATGATGTATGAGATATGAGAAGGGGAGACCAGAGAGGGTTCGGACACGGGGTGACAATGGACAGATCTTTTTTTTTCACCACGTATGTATTAAAACTTTGCTTCCCTTTAAAAATATTCGCCAAAATACAAACGGTTCAAGTTCTTACAGGCATTTTTTGTTATTTACTTACTTCGTGGAATAAAAGTCAGCACGTTTGCCTACCATGCAAGAGGTCTCGGTTTCGATTCCCGACATGGTTGACATGAAACATTGATTTGAAAAGGTGTTTTTACACTAGAATATATTTTAGTTCCTGGACTAGCACCTGAAGCCTAAGACTAATAATCTTACCTCCATGTAACAGAAATGATCAAGATACGCTGCGGTTGGAGGACCAATCCAGTGCCCTATGCATCATTAGGTGTGGAGAGGGAATTGTGATGATAAAAATGATAATGACCAATAATGACCAGTCTTTGGCTGGTTTAAGCGGCCACTTTGTTCATTTTGAAAAATTGTTTTCAGGGTTTGCCTAGTAGGCGAAATGGTTCAGCTGGATGTATCTAACCCACATGATAAAGGTTTCAGTTCTTATACTTCATAAAACTCAACAAATGGAAAAGTCAAGAAAATGTGGATGTTTAAACGAAGGCAGAATACTAAATTCACACAGGATGTAAAGTGGCTACCCGAACCAGACAATGACAGGTCACAAGCGCTGTAAATGCCTCGACTTCCATATCCCTTCACAAAAGTGTTTCCTCCTCTGTTGCAACAAATTAAAAAGGATAGCTTTAATAAAATTGATCATGGCGAAGACCAAATATTGAATAAAAAAATGGAAAATGCAAAGACAAATACCATCTCATCGATTGATCGTACAATATGACAATATTGGTTTGATAATGTATCAAGATGTTACTCTTGTTCTTCCAAAACCATCCAAACATCCTAGAGTTCGTAACCATGTCCCCATTTATTTTAACTTAGATTTAAATGTTGATTTCAAGTCCAACGTAATAAGAGAACTATGTATGGATGTTTCAAATTAAATTTAAAATGAACATGAAAAGGTTCGTAGTTCGAATCCCACTTTACCCCAACTCGATTCCCATTTTCTAATAGTGAGTTATTTACAACTTGTTGAAAATTAAATATTTGGGTTAATCGTGAGAACATAAATATTTATTTAAAATATATATATTTATATTCACGTGTTTTATTGCAGATCAGGTTCTATCCGGTATCACTCCGTTGCAGACTCCAAAGGAGACTTCAGACAAAAACATAATCTCCAAGAAAATGTCGTTATTTGTTAAATATAAACATTTAGAACCATCTGTGATATTCATTTTTTAGAGGAATATCTATATTGAAAAAAAAAGACTAGCATTATGATGTTTCTTAAAGTTCAACCCAAAAAATAAAAATAATTCAAATCCAAAAATTGTCCAAACCCTCCCCAGTCTCCTTTATTAATTTGGGTGACAAGACTGGCACATCTTGACGTGTTAATTAATGAAGCTCTTGTTCCGGATTCGGAGACAAGTAGAGTTCACAAATTGTTATTATAACAAATTACAACACAGAAAGAAAACAATTATAAAAGGAAATTTATGAGTCCCGGCATTTACAGAACGTAAGACCTGCTATTGGCTGGTTTAAGTAATCACTATAAAAAAGCAACATTCACCATTCTGCCATTGATTGAACATCCATATTTCTTAAATTCTCAGACGTGATGGTTTTTCTAGAAAAAAAAAAAAAATTTATATTTACCTTTTTTGTATTATTAATTTACTTATTTCGTCACAGGAAAACATTACATTATATTTACAAAGGCATTAATAAAAAAAATCGAATCGACAAGAAAATAAATAAGTATATTATTTTTTTATTGTGGACAAGAACTCAATTCAACCGCTTAGAAGTAATAAATATTAAAACATGATATACAAAGATGAAGAACATTTTATAGAAGGAAATATAGAAGTCAAGGCATTTACAGGGCATGTGAATTGTCATTGGCCGGTTTGAGTGAAAACTTTATACGATCTGTAACCATAACAATTCTCCAAATTTTGAACAAAGTCAAAATATTGTTGATAAAACCAGCTGGTCCAATGCGTATGAAAATTGAAAAATATCTCAGGCGTCGCCTGGTATGTAGGTAAAATAATTCGGTCAGAATCTCACCAGCATCAATAAAAATTTCACACGTTGAAAACACACGTTGAAATAACAAATATTTTGTGAAAGGTCCCAACATTTGTTAATTTAGAATCAGAAAAATAAACTAAAGTTTTTGAGAAGTAGATCTAAAAGTCTAGACATTTACAGGGCTTATGACTTGTCATTGACTAGTTTAAGTGTAACATTCACCATTCTGCCTATGTTTGAACATTCATATTTCTTCAATTCTATCAACTGTTGGTTTTTGTAAAATAAAAGAGCTAAAACCTTTATTTAGAGATTTATATGACTAAATGAATTATTTTTCCTACAATTCCTGAAAATATTTTTCAATTTTTATGCATTTTCTTGGACCAGTCGGCTTAATCATCAATATTTTGAGTCTCTCAAATTCCCGCAGACTGTCTGTAGGAATTTGGACAGACTCAACATATGGTTGCTTTTTAAATGTTTAGATGGTTTTATCAATAAAATGTTAACACAGCATGTCGTGAGCATAAAACAAAAATTAGCGATGTCAATAACAATTCTCCAAATTTTGAACAAAGTCAAAATATTGTTGATAAAACCAGCTGGTCCAATGCGTATGAAAATTGAAAAATATCTCAGGCGTCGCCTGGTATGTAGGTAAAATAATTCGGTCAGAATCTCACCAGCATCAATAAAAATTTCAGCTCCTTAACTTAACAAAGATCAACAGATGGAGCGATTGAAGGAATATAGATGCTCAAACATAGGCAGAATGGTGAGTGTTACATAAAGTAGAAATTGGCCACATAAACCAGCCAATGACAGGTCACAAGCCCCGTGTGCCTAGATTTCCATATTACCTTCTTAAAAATGTTATTTTTTCTTCAAAAATTTATTATTTTGTATATTACATATTGAAGAAAAATTACAGTGCCGTTCAATGCAATATTTCTTTATTATTTAGATAAATTGAGTTTCTTTTCTATCAGTTTGACGATGTTGGTCAAGACGAAACCGTGTCATTAATGAAAATAATAAATTGGGTTGTAGTCCCGTGGCTGGTGTTGCGGACTCGCGGGCCAGAGGCCCGAGGTTCAAACCCTCACTCTAGCCCAACTTGATTTCCATTTTCTAATCGTGAGTTATTTACAACTCGTTGGAAATGGCCACCAAAATTGAAATATTTGGGTAAATTATAAGAAAGCTGATATTTTTTTTTAAAAATAAATAAAAAGCCAAATAGTTTCTTTTTTGTTATTATTTAAATGAAGATGTTTATATAGAATATTTCCTTATATTCATTTCATATAAACATGAATCTGTGGCGTGATCTAAAAGGGGCTAATGTCTGATTTAATTTTTATCTGGCTAACGTTTTGAAGAGGGTCGATTAAAAAAAACATTCCACTTTTTTATTTCTTCTTCTTTAACAATATTTTGAGTTTGTCCAAATTTTTGTAGACAAGGAATGGATTCAACTTCCTGGGGAGCTGTTTACAATAACAGATTACAACAGAGATGAATAACTTTTTAGAGAAGACAATATAGAAGTCCAGGCATCTACAGGGCTTATGACCTGTCATTTGTTGGTTTAAGGGGCCATTTTACACACTGTGTAACATTCACCATTCTGAAGTTCTTAATTTCTGTAATCTGTTAATATAAACAGCTCCCAAAGGAGTTGAATCCAGTCCATGTCTACAAAAATTTGGACAAACTCAAAATACTGTCAATAAATTTACCTGGACCATGAAGAAGTATAAAAATTGATTAACAAAAATTTCAGGCGTTGCCTAGTATGATGGTGGAATAATTCAATCACATGAATCTCACCCACATAAATAAAGGTTTCAGCTCTTTAACTTCATAAACATCAACCGATGAATGAATTGAAGGAATATAGATGTTCAAATGTGGGCAGAATGGTGAATGTTACACAGTGTGTAAAGTGGCCACTCAAACCTGCCAATGACAGGTCATAATCCATGTAGATGTCTGGACTTCTATATTGCCTTCTCTAAAAAGTCCTTCACTCTGTTCTTCTTCTTTGTTCATTTATCATCTAATGGAGTATAGGGCACTGCATTGGTACATAAATCATTGTGAATTTTGATCATTTTTATATTTTATATACATGTGTATTATTATGTTGGGTTTGTTAAATTAATATTTGTTTCAAACACGTCAAACAGTTTATTTTAACATTACAAAATGGCCGAAAAATCACTTACCTACAATATTGACCCTTTTAGATCCAAACCAAAGATACGTAAATGCCAAAAGGTTTTTAGGGAACGTTTTCTTTATTTTTTGTGACACTTTATCGATGTTTCGGGTGTAATCACGTTTAGTTTCTCAAAATACGAATCTCTTCGAGACCGCTTATTAAATAACGAGAATAGTTGAGTTTTTAAGTGATAAAACGAACGGAGAAAAGTAATTTGTATCTTCAGGGCAAAATTTCAAGACATTAGTCCGAAACGTTCCTTTGAGGGGAAATGGAGTACGTGATCAAAATACAACTATCATCGAATCGGTATTTTACGACCAATCTAGCTGTGCTCAAATCCTACTCACTCCACGACCAGAAAGAAGAAACTTTTCTCTAGGAAACCCCCATGAGTGCTATTAGGCTAAATATTATTTACGATAAAGCCGATCGGCAGTTACAGTAGACCTTTCAAATAAGAACTATCAAAGGGGAAAAAAACCCATTCATTTAAATAATTTATTATTACATTTATATTTATTTTATTTATTTAAAATAATAACATCAATGTTCGATTGTTGTGATCTCAGAAATCGTATTAATGTACGAGTGCCTGGTCGAGTTACCCGATGTAATATTTTGTTCTACTGCGGTCCATCATCGACCAATAACAGCTCAAAGTCGTCAGTAGTGCGGATGCATGTACTTGCAACAATATTTTGTACCTAGCTGCTTTAAACTTTTAAACTGTATTTCTTGCATAAATAGTTACGAATGTTTTCACGGTCACTGTTATCAATTTGTTTATTTTTTGGGTGATACCATGTGTGTTTGATTTGTTCCGACGTTTCACTCAATTCACCCTGAAGATGGCTCCTGCAATGGTAGCCGAAACGACGGAACAAATCCAACACACACGGTTTCACCCAAAAAAGAAACAAAATGTATTTCTTTCATTTGTTTGTATTTTATTTGTTTATCTAATCTAATTCAATTTTTTCTCTCTTTTCAGCTTCTTTATTCATATATCAATCATACTTCTTAACACTGTTCTATCGTTTATTTCTTTGTATTGTATTTTTTGAAATGTATGTTGTTTATACTGTAACGGTCAGTGTAGGTTGAAATAAATTATTTGGTCCCAGGTGGGCGATATTATAGATCATCAAAAATCAATAAGCAATTTTTTAAGATTAAGAAGAATAATGCAGATAACTAAATAAAGTACCTACAAACACTTACCCTTCACCAGTTTTGCTCAGTCGGCAAGAACATGAAAATTCTCAAAAAAATAAGATTATGTTGTATAAATTTAATTTTATGAACGTAATCAAAAACGTTATATATAAAATACCTTACTGTAAAATGGAACAAATATGACTTAAAGATCTGGATTTTATGAAATAAACAACTCGTTAGTGAAATACAAAATTTTAATAAATGAAGCAATTCTCTACAAATGTACCAAGATTAGTTAATATAAAAATTCAGAATTCTGCCTAGCTAATATGAGTAAGTGGTTGACAATAAATTTATCTAAGAAATAAATATTTGTAACAATAATAATGACAAGTGAAATAGATTCTTGATTGTTTTCTTCCGAGATGATATGAAATAATGTTGATTTTACAAAATAAAATCCGCAGATGGAACTCGATTTACGATGTCTTCGTTTAATGTATTTTTATTCGTGGTTGGCTCAGTTGATGATTTCCCAGAAGATTATTTGTCGACATTTTAATTCAGTAAATGATCTTCTGCTTCCTTGCATTTGTAAATTTGTGTCTCATGATCTTGAAGAAAACTTTAAAATCTGACGTCAACTTTTCCAGGTATTTACGAATAAACTTGTTATAATTAGTGATCCATTTGAATCATGGAGTAAATATACTACATTGTAAAATCTTTATCATTGGACAAGGTAGATAAAAGATGGAGTAAATAAAATAGAATAAGGTGAAAAAATGGAAAAAGATAGAAAAAGGTAGAAAAAGGTAGAGAAAAAGGGAACCTGTATAAAATACAATCTCATTAGAATGTGATATCTCTCTCTACAAGAATTTCGGTAATAAATTTAAAACGAGAGTTTAAAAAAGAGTTTTTTTAGAGCCATCTAAAATTTTACATAAAAGGATAATGAAGACATCGGAATTGAAATTTAATTCAAGTTTAGAAATGAAAAACCATTTTTTTTTTAATACGGAGATTGAAGATATAATTCAAAAGCAGAAAATTTTCATTTAGTTTTCGCTTACGCGACAAACTGAAGGCGATAAAATTCCTTTATCTTTGAATCGTCTATATGGTGATGATAGCCCTTTTACTTCACTTTCGGAAATTTGAAAGTTTTACATATCAAAATACCCGAGACAGAAAATATTTTTTAATATTTTTTATGTCACCATTGTTGATAAAGCAACTACACTGGCTCAGTACCAGGCATAGAAGAAACATTTACATTCTATCACTTCTTCACAATATTTTAAAAAATCCTACTTGGCCTGTTTATCTGAGAGAGCTCTTCCAACCTCTTTCACAACACGGACTATCTTCGTTCTAGTAACGAGAGAACCCTTTTAATACCTTGTCATTGCTCTAATTTTCTTGCCTCCTATTTCACAGTAGTAGCCGCTCGACTGTGGAATAATCTATCCACTAATATAAGAGACGCCCCTTCTTTACTTCCATTTAAGTCAAGATTAAAATGTCACTATCTAAATATTTAAATTCTTCCTTTATCCTTTTTCTTTCCTTCCCATCCCCTCTCCTCTCTTTATAGTATAGTGTTAATTTTTAAATATTGTTTTATTTTGTTTATCTTGGTTTTTAATTTTTATAAAAAAATGTATGATTCAATATGTCCATGTATTTGTAATTTTCTCAAACTGAACAGTTTGGGTAGGTAGGAAGAAATTGCCTTAAGGCAATATGGCCGCCTTTATATGTATAAATATTGTATATGTATATAAAGTGTTAAATAAATAAATGAATAAAACATTGTCATCATATTTGATAGTGCATAGGGAACTGTATTGGTAAACAAAATGCAGCGTATTACAATCATATGTTATAAAAAGGTACGATAATCAGTCTTGTCAGCGCCGATCCAGAGACAATCTTTGTCAAATCTAATGTATATCTGTATTTTTTTATGTATAACACAGCGTTCTATTTTGATAAGAATTACTGTACTATTATTTTCTGTTTTTCTTTTTATTTTGTATATATGTATTTTTTCTCGTGTATATTTGAAATTATCTTACTTAAAATGACTTAATTACTATAAAAGTGTCACTGTAAAAAGTCACACTCCAAGCACAAGAGCCAGTCTCTTTTTTGAAGAGTTACAGTTATAACATCAACTAAATGTATTAAAGCAGATTATGAAGATTGGAAAAACATGTATCTTTTTATGTAACTATATTAATTAATAATAATAATAATGTGCAATGTGTTATTTTTTTAGTAATATCCTTGTTTTGTAAAATATTGTTGTGCTTTGTTGTAAACTTGTTCCTGAACTGGCAACTGAAGCGTAAGATTGATCCCCTGACCTTCATATAACAGATGATAGAATTATTGATAGATTTATAAAGGGGGTGTGAAAAGAGGGAAGATGGCGATGATGATTTTCGTTAAAAATAAATGTTATGAATGTAATTTCTAAAATACAATTTTATTTTTAAGCCCTAAAATTTTAATTTTAATTCTCTTCTACAATCCAAATTCTTCTCTAACTCAAATAGTGTGCTGTGTGGCTGTAGAATCATCTTGCATCTAATATCTAAGACGTCTCTGCAGTTTTTCTATTTAAATCACGTCCAAAGAAATATCCGCTCTCTCTTCCTTAATCTATCATTTTCTCTTTTCTTTTTATTTCCCTTTCCCATTGAGTACTAGTATTGATTTAAAGTAATTTATATACAAATATTGTTATTTCCATTTATGTATAATATATTTAGCTTCTTTAAATTTTCTGTTTCTAGTGAAAACATTTGGGGCAGCAAAAATGAAATTAATAACTTACAAACTACAACAAAGATGGAGAACATTTTAAAGAAGGGAATATGAAAGTCTAGGCATTAAGAGGGCTTATGACCAGCCGTTGGTTGGTTTAAGTGGCTTCTTTACACAGTGTGTAACATTCACCATTTTGCCTATAATTGAAAATCCATATAACTTCAATTCTTCCATCTGTTGATTAAGATGAAGTATCCCAGACTTCCATATTCCCTTCTCTAAAATTTTCTCCATCTCTGTTGTAATTTGTTAATATAATTGACTCCATAGGGGGTGAAATCTAGTCTTTTGTCTACAAACATTTGGACACACACAAAATATTGTTTTATAAATATAATTTATACCCATGTTTTAATATTGTTTTTTAGTTTTTAAATTTTGCAAAACTAACTTACTCATTATATTGTTATATTTCATATTGTAAAAGGCACTTGTTCCGTATTAGAAATAAATATAAATAAAGTTTTTAATTTATTAATTTTCTGGAAAAAAAATTCACTTGGCAATTAGCCCGCCAATGTACATTTTATATTAGCTACATAAAGTAAAACAATTTTAGAAAAACATTAAACTTTATTAAATAAATGTTACCTTATATGTGAAATTTCTTGTGGAAATTTTTGAAAATTCATCAATATAATAAAAATAATTTTAAAAAAAAAATAACACTGCATTCAAAATATTTGAATATAGGTAAATACTACATCTGCGTTTTAAAAAAAAAAAAAATCACGATACATATATGCAAAAATGAGAAGTACGTATATTTAAGATGGGCGGATACGTTAGTGTAGATTACCTCACATTTTGTCTCCCTCTCACACATCCGTTTCCCCTAAGATGACTTCCATTTTTTCTAGCGAGGTAATCCATCAGTGTATCCGCTCGAACATTTCCAACTTTCGACACAAAAGAACAAAGCCTGTGTTCAAGGATTGGATAGTCTCACAGCAAAGTATCAGGGCTTCAATACGGGCGAGGAGGTATCTGAGGAATGTAGCCTTCTACACGAACATCTTTACATCACCGAAGCTCACATAACATGGGTTAGAAAATGGTTACTACAGTATTTGACCCAGTAAATCTGTGGTTTGGATTTAGAAGGACCAATGATAGATTTTATATTTTTCTTGTCACCATTTTGTAGAGATGCCATTTAAAAAACTTGTATCTAAATACTACTTTTTTTACAAATACATGTGCTATCAAACACGTCAAACAGTTTGTTATAATGCCATACAATAGCTAAGAGTATATAATAAGGAAATTCAGTGTTTTTTAAAAATTGTTTTATTTGTTTAAAGACTTAACTAAACTAAAGATTAAACTAAACCAAAAATGTATTTTTCAAATTTTCATGTATTGTATTATTAGCGCTATGATTTTTTAAGTAATGCATTTCTGAAATAACTCCACGTGTTACGTCAGAGGTTCTCTTCTGCTTATAATCGATCATTTCTGCACATTGGTCTATTGAGGGCAAGCAAACCGGAAATCTTTTATAACTTTCTTATCATTCATTGGTTGATTCATCTGAACTAGTAACGTCGTTCAAAGTTTGATTTTGTGAACAGATGTTTTATTATTTTTTTCGTACATTTTCAGAAAACTTTGCTGTAGAATTTAATGCTCCAATTTTTACCGCGCGCAAGCAAACATTTATCGTATCCAATATCCCGTAGGGCTGAAGTTCTCAATTGCTCTCTTATTTTATAACTATTAAAGATATTGGCCCTTAAAGATACAAGCTACATAAATATTTTATGAAGTCATTTGGATTATGTGTTTTGATAATAATTAACATTTCTGTTTTTATGATTCACGCTATTTTTTATTTTTATTCTCTTTTTCATTTTCTTTTAGTCTTTAATAACTGTATTAGAAAATAAGAAATAAATTGTAGTAGAGCAGGGTTCAAACCCTAGACCCTTTGATCCAGAGTCAATGACACTACTCACGACACCACAAGGGAAAATCGGAAATCGGGTAAAATATGTGGTCAAATTGATTGTTTTTTCGAAAAACACGTTCTATATTTCAACAAATGTTATTTGGAACTAAGGTATGCGCGTGCATCCCACACTTGTGGGCGGTTTATTGTTGCTTGCGTCATTTTAATTGCATTTTGTTTTATTTGTTTTACTACAATTTTTAACTTCACGTTTCCTTTCTTTTTCGAAATACTGATTTTTTTTAAAATTCCCTACCTTTGTTATTTTAGAAATTTGATGTTCATCGTTTATTGCTGAATAATACACTGTAAGTTACCAGTAGTCGCGTCGTCACAGAAACTATCCAGTGTAAAACATTGATAAAACCAAAAGCCTATTATATTCCACAATAATGACTGAAGAAGAAACTGGCCGAGATATTTTACTATTTTCTGATCCATGTAATGCAAGCTTAAGAGAGGCGTGAACGTAATACATCACCTACGCTTTCTGCTACCCTGATCTACAAGCTCCAAAAATATATAAATTAGGATAAGTTAAGAAATTTCAAAGCGTTTATTCATTTCTATTATCCTTATTTGAATAACATTTGCAATGTGTATTAAATTTGTTGGCGTTGTTGCTTAATTTTGTCAGCTTCGCGGAGTAATGGTCAGTACATTTGCCTATCATGCAACAGGTCTCGGATTCGATTCCCGACATGGTTGATAAAATATTATTTAAATGTGTGTTTTTACACTAGAATATTTTATAGTTCCTAGACTGGTACCTGAAGCGTAAGACTGATCACCTTACCTCCTAAGAAAAATGATCAGATACGCTGCGATTGGTGTACAAATGCCGTTCTCTGTGCACCATGCGGTGTGGAAAGGGAATGATAATGATGACGTTAATTTAAAATACTTATGTTTCATCAAGTACCTTACAAAAATATATTTGATTATTTTATATTTGCTATAAAAATAAGCACCCATTCGTTTTTAATCTAAAGTGACGAAAAATATTAAAAAGTAATTCTAGGATTTATGAATCTTGAATTCGAAGTATTATGAAATGCTTGTTTTATTTGTTCATAAATGGAAATAAGAAAAAGCATTAGATGAAAATTCAAAATAGTCGAACTACAGTATTTAAAGATGAGGCCAATAAATCGTGGAAGGTAATTTATTTATTTATTATAGAAACCATAGTCTTTTTAAAAAATAAAAGATACAAGAAAATAATTTTAAAAAGTGAGACTTATTACAGATTTCACATTGATTTATTGTTATTAAAGAAGGAAAGGGGAAAAAATTAAATACTAAAAAAAAAAGAAAAATTATAAAAATTGAATAAAACGCATATAAAATGGAGAACACATTGTATGGTTTCAACTCTAATTTTTTCCCCTCTCTCTGCCTTCATGAACATTTATATTTCTTAGTAAAAATTCACAACCAGCAATAATTTATTAGATTTTTAGTAATTATATAAATAAATTATTTACAGTACAGCTTTATGACTATTTCGTATTAATTTATTGACAATAAAAATATTCTAAATCAATGTTTCATAATGCTTTCCTCTTTATAAAAAATGAAATGTTTTCAAACATTAGGCAATATATATACGATTTTGGGACCTAAACAAGTTAAGCTTTTTTGGCCCGAGGACGAACCTGTATTTGAGATCACTTAAAGCATCCAATAATGAGACATAAGCCATGTAAATGCATTGACTTATATTCGTCGTCATCATAAACTTCTTATCTGCAACTGACGGCGCATATGGTACTAATATTTTTTTTAACATGAAGGTTAGATGATCAGTCTTAAAATATTCATGTGTAAAAACATTTTTTTTAATGTTTCATTTTAACCATGTCGGGAATCAAACCATATTCCATGCTCTCCTCTCAAAAATCCCCTCCACCTCTGTTATAATTATTACCAGTCTCAGTTTACTATGCTTTCCACTCTTTAACCTTTGCATTGGGGTTGGTTCTCGTATTACATAGATATATAGGTATACTGGCATAAGACTGAAACCAACCTTAACACATTTCGCGCACCGTTAATCTTGTACCAAACTTTATTCTATTTATGGAAATTCGTGGATAGTTTATCGTATATAAATATTTTGCATTGTCCTTTCTTTGTGTCCTGATGTTCAAACTATTATCAGTTATTAAACTATTCCCCAACTTTATACAACATTTCTTGTTCAATGATCTGAGACTATCCATCGTTGGTTTCCATAGAAATTTCAGCTTAAAAATAATAATTCATAAAACATTCTTTTAAACATAGATATTTAACCTAGCCGGACCAAAAGGGCGATCCGAATTTCCCATAGACTGATTTTAATTAGATAGAAGCTATTTGCCCTATTTTTTTTTGATCGTGAAAAAAACAGAAAGAGGCATTTTCTTGTTTTTGTTTTTAAATTTTCAAATCGTTTAATATTTAAATAAAAAAAAGACGTTAATAATACAAGGGTCAATTTTACTTTATGTACATGAGCATTTGGCAAACTAACAGAAATCAATTAATACACGAATTAATAAAATATGTGAACGTGAAAACATGAATTAATTATTGCACGATCATAAAAATTCCAAGTTTTTATTCTCCTGATGCCATGTACAAGAAGACGCTGGGGTCGTTTGGTCCCCACGTTTGAATCATGTGTAATTTTTGGATGCTTAGTGAGGAAAAAGTTAAGCAGATACGAGAAAATACAAACTAGTATGGGTAGCTTTCTGTCCCAATAAACATCATATTGTCATTACGTCGGCAATACCTGTTAAACGATAAAAAATATAATTTAAACAACGTACTTTTGATGATGGTTTTTTTTACATGTAAGTTTATTTTATTGGAACAAAATTGAGTAATCCTAATTGGCAATGCGTGAGCTGGTTCTCGACAGTAGGTATATTAAATTTTGTAATTGTCACAGCGCAAATGGATAACAAGGAAATGGAATGAATGGACTTACCTTTTTTGTAGATTTTCTTATTTTTCTGCTTAAGCGGCAAAAACTCCAAACCAAACATGCACTTCAATCGCGGTCAAAGCGGACAGTGACCCCAGGTGGCAAAATAATCAAATGTATAGTTATTGGAACTATAAAGGTGCAAAAGTGACAGGATTCAAGTGGGCGAGAGAAAAAGAGACAGGTATAGGAATTTAGAAGGGCTGCAACCCACTGAGAAAACAGTGAATTTTACCCTTTCACCACCGCGCGTAATTTTAATAATTTTCGGGGCCGCAGTTTTACGTTTTATTTTAGTATCGCCTCGAGGTATAATTAATCCCTAGTACTTTTTATTAAGTATATTTAAGTAAATTTTTAAATAATGAACGTCGAAGATCGACGCCCAAAATGATTGAAAACAGTGGTTTTACAACATTTTTTCACACATTCACAGTAAGTAAGTAATACACATACTAGGTTTAAAATAATTTTTTTTTAAATAGTCGACATCCATAAGAATACATATGCTCATTTATAAAAATTAAGCAATTGGCTGGCTATACAGAAGTTGACCCCTTGACTTGAGAACACAGTCTATTTAATAAAATTTTTATTCCTTTAGGTTTCTTTCAATCACATTTACACAGTACATGTGAATTATAATATATAACCCATTTTTGCTTCGTATTCATATCTGACTTTAAATAATATAACGTTGTTTTCCCATATTTATTTGAATTGCATTTATTTAACCCTTTTAAACCTTAATTAATTTCTCCGAACAAAACAAATATTTTTTATTAAGTGTATACTAAAATTACTTGAAAATGTGTGATTATTTTACAATATATGTTTATTCAATCAAATTTTTTTTATTTTACTGAAATGTGTTTAAAACTTGCCTTATAAATCATTTTTAAGGCCGACTGGAATTGGCTCCAAAACAAACAAACCAGCCAGAAGCTGTCAAAGTTAAAACGAACTTTTCTGCGTTATACTGGTTGCCGGCGTATACAAAAAAAACTTGGTTAGGGGTTCCAGTTGTTAAAAATTAAACTTGCCGCTTCTGAATTTTGGTAAGTACTATATTGAAAAAAAGTTGAAGTCGTGTATATTTAAATAAACACCCGACTGAAACGGTGAAGTAAGTATGTTCCGAGACATATGCAAGTTGTATGATTTTTTGTTAGTTGTTTTTTCCGCTATAGAATGAACTTTCGGTAATACATGAGAAGAGTAGAGACTACCAGGGTTTTTGGTAATACACGAGTACTGAGAATTCTTTATTACTCGTTGGTGCGAAGTAGACTTGAGAGTGGCTCAATGGTTTGGAGACCGTGTGAGTTGAAGTACTCTCTTATGGTGGAAAGGATTCAAAACAAATTTCTTCAGTTTCTCTACATGAGGGACTGCGAATATTATCCATGGCGTTATCCTAAAGTATGCTAGGTTACAACAGTTTGAAGACCAGATGGAATGTGTATTTAATTACGCACTTCTTTTGATTGTTGTGCGGAATTATTGACAACCCTAAAATTATGCGAAACATTAACTTTTATGTTCCGGATAATAACCTTAAACAGCGTCATCATAGACTGTTTCACATTCCAATATAAAAGACCAACCCGCCGATGGTACTGCCTGTTGAAGAGGCTCCATGTTGAATAAAATTACTTTAGATATTGACATTTTTCTCGTCTCTGAGGGAGTTTTTCGTTACAAGATACTCATTTAACATATTATTCTCTGGATATTATGTATTCTTATGTGTTATTTTTATACTAAGCTATTGTACTTTTTTATTTGCATTATTCCAATATGTATGAATAAAGATATTCAATTTTGTAATGTACATTTATATAAATAAATAAATTTGAAAAAAAAAATATGTTGGGGGGTATAGGATCCAGTGGCGAACAGTGATTTTACTTAGAGGTAAGCTTTAAAAAAAACCCATTTATTTGTACCTACATAGTAGTTACATAATATAATTTAAGATACCTAATGTAATATAAATTGCTATTTATATGTGGTTCCGTGTGATACAACAACTTTCATCTATGAAATCAACTCAAACGACGTAACTTCGTGATAATATTATAATTGTGTAGCTATAATATCCATTAATTTAACACAAAACTTATATAAAAGTTTATAAAAAAATGACAATGTATTCAGTCAGTTTTGGGTATTCTCATTACGATTAAAATGTCAACTGGCTGATTTGTCTTATAAATAAATGATGCCGAAAATGGCCGCGTCGAGCGCCACATGTGTTGGGAGTCATATTTTAAAGGTTTCATCTCAAAGAAAAATAGTCCGAACGAAATAAGAATTGAAATACTGTTTTCTAAATCAAAAACCTTCAAAGAATTTGTGTAAGCTGAAAGTTTACTCTGGGAGAAAAATCCTGCCACTGGGTTTAAAATGTTCAAAATATAGTACACTTATTTGTATAAAGAAATAAGCTGTTGTAATTGGCTAGTTCATTGGCTCATTGCTGGCGCTGGGCGCGCTTTATTCATATTTTTAATTGTATTTGGATGTATTTGTATGAATAAATAAATAAATGAAGCATATATTGTTTATTTCTAGGTAACCTTTTTTGTATTAAGATGAGCTATCAGATTATAGAGAGCTTTCTTGGGCTTCTTCATCACTTGGCAACAAATAATTTAAAAATGTCTAACACTTGCCCATGTGTATTTTTTTCAATAATACAGAAAAACTAAAATTATACCGTGTCTTACGAAATACAAAACTTGTGTAAACCTTTGTAGATATGTGTTTATGTTTGTATTTCACCATGTTCAACCTATCAAAAACGTGAACAGAAAGTTTTTTAAACGAACTTCTTTAAACGAAGCTGTTTATCTTGCATAAATAAAGGCAGAAAATATTTTGAATTGTAAATATTCTAGCGGTGTAATAATTTTACAGCGGTTCTTTGATTTATAATGGATATTCCCTCCAAAAGCAACTCCTCTTGAATGCTAAAAGCTTTACATATACTTTTCCCAAAATTTACGATCTCCAGTTTAGATCTACCTGTTGCCTATTGGGTAACTTATCAACCCCAACCCTTCTCCAGTCCCCTCTCATCCCTCTTCTCCTCCCGGTAAAGGCCTAAAGTTTAAGGCCGCGCGTTCTTTTTCGCGTAAGCTGTGGATACAGTATTGTTGAAAAAATGGTGATGAATCTTTATTATTTTATTTTGTTTAGTTAGTATTTTTCATTGCAATAGTAAAAGTTTACAACAAATCATAATATATTGAGTTTTTCTACTGACATTTCTTGGCGGAACTTAATTTTTAATTATAATAAAAAAAATACGTATGTAGTTATATTCCACTTTTATTTATAAATTTTAACCAGTGACCGGGTTTCGTTGTGACCAAAATTGTCAGACTGGTGGAAGACTAAACAAATTTAAAAATAAAAACTGGTGTAAATAACATAATTTTATGAAGTTTTATAATAAAAAAGTATTTAAATTTTTTGTATTTAAATTTAATTAAAACTATAACAGGGGCCGCTGGTTGTAATTAACACCAGTTTTTATTATAAAGATTCAAACAAAACTTAAATTGAAATAATTGTTATTACCTTATACTTAAACGATTTTAATTTTAACTCTTTTATTTCCATAATTATATAAAATCATGATTTACAATCCCTGCTTGCACTTGTATATAACATAGATATTTGTTTAGTCTCCCACCAGTTTGACGCTGTCGGTCACGACGAAACCCAGTCACTGGTAAAAATTTAAAAATAAAAGTGGAATAAAACTATAAACGTATTTTATTATTATAATTACAAGTTACAATGGTTTGCTGTTGCGTCGTGAAGTCGCAGACTCCAGATCAAGAGGGTTCGAACGTAGGATGGGCGTTTTAGTTATTTTAAAAAAAGTAGCAGTAACAGTCACCGTTTTACCAATAAAACTGTTTTGTTAAACTTTTTCTAAATAACAGTTCAGAGTACTGTGGGCAAAAAATCTAGTACAATCAACTGCTGGAAAATAGGTACGAAAGTTCTCACAGTCACTGTTATCAATATGTTTCTTTTTTGGGTAATACCGTGTGTGTTGAATTTGTTCCGACGTTTTGGCTACCATTGCAAGAACCATCTTCAGAGTAAACTGAAGTTGAGTAAACTGAAGTTAACCTTGAAGATACTCCTGCAATGCAACACGGTATCATCCAAAGAAAAGGCATATTGTTAACTGCTGGAACAATTTTCCAAAAAAAAAAACAGTTTTTCAATTTGTTTCATTAAGGGGACCACGGTTTTTAACATTTTTAATAAGGATGTAACAGATATTTTAGAAAATTAATTGTTACTTTTAAACTGTTTATTTTATCTAGTTTGTTGCTGCAACAGCTGAAACAGTTTTTTGTGAAACGGTTTTAACTGTTTTGGAATAATAGTGCTGAAATAAGACTTCGTTTTAAGGCTATAAGAAAAAAAATATAAAAAAAAAATTTTTTTATCAATAATTAATTACCATTCTAAATTGTGCTGTTATTTAATTGTATTTTTGATGTATATTCACTGAAATATTAATTAAAACTCTTGACAACTAAAAAGCCAAAAAAAATTCAGTTGGTCCCTTTTGCAATCTGATTACCGAATTATTGATATAAATTTAAAATAGAGACAGCAGGTTGAAAATTTAATAAATGAACCAAAAGGACTAAAGGTTATATTTAAAACCATTAAAAATGTAATTGATGTTAGAGAACTTTTAAATATTTATTTTGCATTGTACCAATCAATTTTACTGAACTGTTTGGAGGGATGGGGTGGTGCGAGTAACATTCATTGTATTTTTTGCACAAAAGCCCCAGTGAGGACACATTCTTATTATTTATGACTGTTTCCTGTGTGAAAATATAGTGAATTAATAAATAAAAAAAGTACACGACCGTAACTTTATTTTGATAGTCATTCACTTACTTAATGTATTGTAGGTGAAGCGCAAAAAGTCAGTAAGTAATAAATTCTTGTTTTTCAGCAAAAAGCTTCCATGGTTTATATGCCTTAAATCTGTAATGATCATGTTAAATTTAAATATGTTAGATTACTTTTTCAAAAGATTAATTCATATGTTTAATAGCATTATTCGTTTATAATATTTTTTTACTCTTTATGTATGATGAAAAAATCAAAAAAAAATATTTTGAAGACTTCAAACAATAATTATTTCATAAAATGGTAAAAATTGCAGCAATACAAAGGAGTTTCAAAAAAATCAAAAGTTTTTATTTTCATTCTATTTGCTATCGCAAAACAGCTGTTCCATGGCAAAAAACGTATTAATGACTTCATGCTCTCATAGTTTAGATAAAAAATAACCCATAGTGACTTCCTATTTCGTTTTATCCAAAATGTTGCTTAATGAGTTCTCACACCAACTATATTCTCCATAGCAATTTTCTTTTTACGCTGCCACTAATCAGAGAAACTTTTTTTTTCTGCAGCCTCTTTGAATTAAAGATTGGGGTCGGAGCTACAATGAAACTAGTCAATAAAGTTTTTAATCCAGGAGATAAGTCTTCTTCCTACACTGCATTTTCCTTCCATTTTTCCTTGTAATATGATAAAAATCCAGAGTATTTCGTACTTTTCTCCCCGCATAAAATATTCAAAGTACTCTGGCTTTCTTTTCTTCCACATTACAAATGATTTAATATTGTCTGTGGTAGCTTAAGTGGTAGTACAGCCTTTGACAACAAGGAAATAATATAAAATTGCACATTCGGATGCGCAGATTGAGGTTAGAGACTTTATAATCAGAGATACTCAGTGACAAATTAATTTAGACTTTGAAAAAAAAACAACTATCACGCTGTTTTCCCGTAAGAGGGGGCAGAGAGAATGGAATACTGCTTTGATCTATCTTTGTATAGACCTTGCTTTCTCTATATCGTAAATTCTTTTAGCCGTTCTTTCACTGACAATTCGCTCTATATGTCCAACCTGACGCATCAGCCATGTCTTGATTTCGTCGATACTGCCTGTCTCAGCCTTACACAACGCACGGATCTCAACATTTGTGCACCTGTCGTGTATACTTTGACCAACAAAAATCGCATTTTAACAGCATATAGCCTAATTCTATCCTCGGTTTCCCGGATCCACACCAGGCATCGGCACCAGGACTTATTTATGAACCTATATTAAATACTAAATTATGTGCTTGAGCTTATGACCTGCCATTGCCTAGTTTTTTCAGTTTTAGTGCTGCAGAACAGCATTTTTTTCATGTCTGTTGCACTAACTATGTAGTTCATTGTTATATTTAAAAAATATTTTAAACAAAATTATTGCATTGTATTTATTTTAGATAGTTGTACAAATAAAATTGGAATATTTAGTTAAACCTCAACTATTAAACAAAATATAAATATAAAAACAATTTTAAAAACAAAACATTATTTTAAAATCTAAACGCTTTCCAATGACACTCTACCCATATGGATGTTTGTTTTAGACAAAAAAAAGTTATTTTAAAACCCTAAATAGGGCAACGTGTAGTTGTCGGAACAAGTCGGTTGTGACAATACAAAAAGGGGTTCATAAAACAAAGTAATTTTATTTCTACCTTTAAAATTTATTTGATACTTATCAGAACATATTATAATTACAATATATTCCATATTATGTTAATAAAATTTGTATAAAACCACTCACCGACTTATCTGTATACCGGTTTCGAGACGTAACCCGTCTCTTCGTCAGGACAACAACACTACACCAACATGCAAATACCACTACACACCTTCACCATAGTAGATTAGCAAAAATTTAAAATCGACATGCAGGTTAGACTCATGCTTCACTACGCCACCACCGAGGGTTAATGACTTATAATAAGTCTTGATGACTTATAATAAGAATTGTGAAGTAAAAGGGCTGAAACCATTATCATGTGGGTAAGATACTCATCCAAATGAACTTAAACTAGCCAATGACAGGTCATAAGCTCTTTAAAAACCTAGACTTCCATATTCCTTTCTCAAAAACGTTTTTTCTCTCTGTTGCAACAAATTTAGATCTAAATAACTCCTTAGGGAGGAAATCCAGCCTGTCTGCAAACATTTGGACCAACTCAAAACATTATTAAATAAATATAACTCCGTGGTCTGGTCTTCGTTTCATATGAATCGTATAAATCACATTGAATCAGTCTAACATAGCTTGCTTCGAAAAGTAACGTGGATGCTTGGACTTGAGAGAGGTAACTATTTATACTCTAGTATAGAGAAATGTTTCTAGTCTACAAAAACGTTGAATTAACATTTACTCTATATCATTATTATTGGGATAGGTAAAATTATATTATTCAACTCTTTGGTTGAGAAACAATGAAGTATTGTTCATCAATCAGCATAAAACAAACTAAGGTCTTAATTCTCCAATGACCTGTCTTTTAACCCAAGACAAGATCTGGAATTTTTTGGTTTGAGTTTACAACGATTTAAACGAGCACTGAATAAAAAGTCCAGATCTTGTCTTGATGCTTCTTATGTTTGTCAACGCTTCTTTCATTATTTTAAATATTTTTACCTGTTCTTATACTTATTGTAATATTTATCCCCATAAATTGTAAAAATGGACAATTTCCGTGAATAGATAAATAAATAAACAAAATTTTAGATACACACGTTTTTAAAGATTCATTGTTATTTTACAATATTTCTAAACACCTTGTTACCGCCTCGCCTGTTGTCTATAAAACCATACACCTTGTACTATCTGTCGATTGAAGTTTTCGATATCAAATACAATAACTAAATCGATTTGGTAGTCGCGTTTACATTCTGGTCACGAAATTTTAGTGTTTATTATCGTCTAGATGGTTATTGTCAATGTGACTGACTATTCAAGTTTAATTAGATTTAAAAAAAAACGCTTCATTAATATCTCTTTATTAAATGACATCGAGATTTGATCTGCACTGAAATTGAAACTTGCATAAAATTTAAATAAGAAACAAGCGAATGGATATATTTTTACATCCCACCGGGGATGGGTCCGATTACATCCAACAGTTTTGAAAATTATCAATTATGTGGAAAGATTTTTTTGGTAATTTTTATAACAAATTTATGAGAAATCGTACACGAAACTTTACCACGCGTTTTTTAAGATTCAGAGCATATTATGATGATAAAATTATAAAGAAAAATTAAACATAAAATGTATTAAAGGCGCCTTTTAAAACTGGATCTAATTCGATTCAATTCAATTCAATTTTCAATTCAATTTATTTATTTTAAATATAACATATACATTACAAAAATATATTCAATACGTACAAATTATTAAAAAAATATATAAAAAAATACACGAAAGAGACTCATGTCAAAGTAGTCGAAGAATCCTGCTCCGGAAAACCCCTTCGGATACATGGAACAGATCAATATCCAGAGCGATGTTGTTCAGCATAGCGGTAGCCCTTCCAACAGGCATAACCATAGGCAGGTTGGTCCTGAATATCGGAATATGAAACAATCTATGTTGACGCTGTCTTAGGTAATTATCAGGAACATACAAACCAATGTTCATCATAATTTCAGAATTATCGATCATACCGCGCAACAATCGATAAAAATGTGTAATCAAATACACATTCCTTCTAGTCTCTAAACTGTTGTAGCCAAGCATACCCTGGAGAAACTCGGTCGGGTAGAGCCAAGGATAATACCCGCACTCTCTCATGTAGAGATATCTCAGAAACTTCTTTTGGATTTTCTCTATCATAAGAGAGTACTTCAGTTCATGTGGCCCCCAAATCATCGAGCCACTCTCGAGTCTACTTCGCACCAAGGAGTTGTAAAGAGTTCTCAGTACGCGGGTATTTTCGAAAAATATGACCCACTACCGCCCCGCACGTATTTTTTTAGCCAGCGGGATCTAAGGGTTAATACTTTTTACGTATTGAGACAATTTTTTAATGATTATGATGAAATTATAAATAAACTTATCAATGAAATTTCTTGGTTTAGTTTTACTTTTTATAATAAAAAATAAAAAGTATGACCAAACCAAGAAGTTTCATTGATAAGTTTAATTATAATTTTATCAAAATCGTTAACTATGGAGTTTTATCAAAAAATATCAACAAAAAACATCAAAACAATTTTTTAAGGTTAAAAATCGCGTTTGGGCTTTGAACCTCAGACCTCCTGATTCGGAGTCTACGACACATTCCATAGGATCAGAACCCATTTTAATGAATTAGTTACTTAGTTTTTAGGACAACAACTCTAAGTTCGATTACTGAAGGTGTCTTTTTTTTTATTTTACAGAAACTATTTGTTTTATATTATAACAAACCGAAGACCACTACTTGTTCGATTCAAATTACAGCTACTAAAAGAACATTTTCGGTTTCGATTCCCGAATAGGTCTAATATATACTTCGTTTTTTTTATTTTACAATATCTTTTTTTCATCTTTAAAGATTACTTTTCTATGTTTGATTCATGACAAGTTCTTGTGTTTGTTTTAAAAGGGCATAGGCATATAGATGCATGTAAATAATCGTATATACTGTAGAACTTCGTTTATCCTAACTCCAGTCATCCGGATTGAGAAATATCCGGATCGTTATCAGGAAATAAAAAGCGCATGCGAAAACTTGCTGCTCGTAAACTTAACGTTAAACAATTAACTTTGCTTGACATGTTAAAGTAATGTTTTAATATGATTCCAGTTTGCTGTGTTTTTTCAAAAGTAATCTTAGAGTAAATTTGGCGTTTTCTTTCAAAACATTTCCTTATATAATACCATGGTCAATCCAACTATCCATATTTCTGTATATTCGGATAACATCAGGCACTCATTAATCCAAATAGTTGTAGTTTTACTGTTAAAAACTAGCAAAGACCCAACTGATTAATGTTAATATATTAAAATGGAGTATTGTAAACATTAGGTAATTTTAAGACAATACTGGTAAAACCCTTACACAGATCCTAACTTTAAACACGACCCCATTAAACTGTCGTGAAATTATCTTTTAAATAAAAAGAAGAATATTAACTTCCACCTTCCTAACAGCATACCCTCACAAAACCCTTATTACCATCATTCAAACAGTAGGTTCCTACAATTTTGTGATAAAACGCTAATCTGCCTAAAACAATTTGTGCTTTACCACCTCTCAGATCTCAGAGGGGACGAAGTGGGTCCTAAAGCACAGTCCTCTGAGCTATTCTACTCGTGCTATTTAATCATAATCAATTTAATGTTTTTAAAATTAACGTTAGTAAACATTAGTACATAACCGCTAATCGACTTTTTATGACTACTGGTTTCAAGACGTACCTGTCTCTTCATTAAGACGCCCAC